>NC_022014.1:50633849-50651481 GCF_000317375.1 Microtus ochrogaster | reverse complement strand
AGGGAACCCTGACTGCCCATTGGACTGGAGAGGGAGGGGGAGAGGAGTTGGGGGAGGGGGAGAAGGGAGGGAGGAGGGGGGAAATGGTGGGAGGAGGGGGAGGGAAATGGGAGGCTGGGAGGAGGTGGAAACTTGTTTTTTTTCTTTTCTCAATAAAAAAAAGAATTAAAAAAAATACATCAAACTCAGAAGACACAAGGAGTAAGTGAAAGATGCCAGAGTCAGAAAGTTCCTGAAACTTATAACGTTGACAGACCCCCTTCCCAACATTATATATGTACTAATTGCTGGGGAGGGGAGAGATTCACAGAAAGGCATACAAGGAACATAAGGAGAAAGGATTCATGCCCGTCAGATATACTGGGGTAGGTTATTAACTATACAGCCGCCTTTGAGTCACCCACGGTCCTATAGTCCTATACATAATCCCAATAAACTCATCCATGGTCCAATACTCCTGTACATGATGCCAATAAACTACAAGCTTACTAAGATAAACTTGGTAGGATTGCATCTTTGGTCTGCTGTTCATACTTTATCTGAAATAATTAGATGGTATTTTACCGTTTCTTAGGAAACATTCTTTTTCTGTGAATGAGTTTCTTAGTTCAGAATCTATTTTTCTTATACTTACAAAGTCACAAAATTGTACTTTTTTGACTATTTTGATGGCACCTTTTTCATTATTTTAATATTTTCATGTCTGTATATTCAAAATGAGTCTTACTAAGATCATTTGGAACTAATTTTAATATACTCTGAAAATTTTAGTAATTTAATTATTCATTCATTGGATAAAATGATGCTTTTTAACCGATGATCAATGACTTACTTATGCCTAAAATAAAATATTATCATTTATTCACTATTAGATATAGTTGCTCTTATTTCCTCTCTCTTTTAGATTAATGAGGTATGACTTATTATCGCTTTCTTCATTAAATTCTTAGTAGTAAATTATTTACCATAGTTTCATTGGCTAGCCAAAAATGTGCACTAAATACAGTCTAGAATATTACTTATACTAGTTTCTAACATGAGTGCAGTGTGTGATATTTAATTTGACTAATACTCTATGAAGAGTGAATATGTTACTGTTTGTTTTGCATTAAATCTAAACAAATTTTAATCCCACAAAATTTGGTTCTTATTGCTTTGTAGGTAAACGTTTTATATTTAGTCACAGATTTTCCATTTCATATTTTTATATTTCTTCTGCATCTCCCTGTATGCCTCTTTCACTATATATCTTAGTACATGCTTCCAGGATACACTTCTTCAGTTTCTGTCTGAGCTGAGTTTATGTTGTCTTCACTTTTACTTGTTAAAAGAATTATTTTAAGGCTTAATTCCATTATCTTCTGGCTTACAACCTTCTTCTTAGGATGTCAAGTCTTGGTGCTATAGTTGCTATCCTAAAAATAATAAATAATCTTTACCTCTGGTTGTGTTTTCATTCCACTACTTCTATATACTTTTTCCATTAGTCGTCAATAGTTTTATCATGGCATAGTGTGTGTGTGTGTGTGTGTGTGTGTGTGTGTGTGTGTATTCTTCATGCAACTCGTGCTTCTATAATTTTTGCAAGGCACACACTGTCATTTTTCTTTGACATTTGAATCTGTCACAGTGTTTCCCCCTTTCCTTCAGTGCTCAGAAAAATTAACACTAGACATTTACACTGCATTCCTTATATCTTATTCTCCTTTTGTGTTTTGCATTTGTGTTCATGTTCGGTGTTCAGTTGCTTAGATTCTAACCAACTCTTTCCCAGTTTTGATTGCTTCTGATTTTGACTGTGTCTAATCTGTTAAACACAATTAGTAATAAATTTAGGATTCTGTTTCACTTGGTTCTTCAATTTCTATTTGATTCTTTAAACATTTTTTCTTCTCAGGTTATGGTCACTACACAATCCCCCAATTTCTTTTCTAGTTTTCGTCTTATGTTTGAGACAGGGTGGAACTCATTTTGTAGCCCAGGCTGGACTGTAACTCACATGTCACTTCTTTCTCAGACTCTCTATTACAGAGAGTGCCACCATGCCCAGCTTCTTGAACACATCAGTCATAGCCATTTTAAAATCATATCATATAACCATATAATATAAATTTCTAGATTATTCCACATATGCCATGAACAAGTTTCTCCTCCTGATATTTGTCAGTATTTCCTTAAATGTATGATATATTTTTTTAAAAAAAAAATCATCACCACTTCAGGTTATTTTATTTTCACTGAGAACATTTCTGTTTTTCAGAGTTGATCTCTTAAGCCCATGTCTAGAGGCTCTTCCTACAGCATTGCTCTCCCTGGCTTTCAAAGGAACCCCTAGTGTCTTCATTTTCCCTGCTAGCCTTGGACACTAATACTTCTTTTTTCAACTTCTCATTCCAGAAGATCTATTAGTTTAACTATTGTTGTATTGCCATTCCGTGTCCCCACAACTGTTACTCCGCTTCATATGGTAGCAAATAAACAGTGGGGAAACAGGGTTTCGAACTCCATTTATTTGATTCTTTATTTACGCTACTTCATGAGACCACACAATGTTTCTTGGTTTTCCTTTCCTCTACAGCGGCTGTCTGACTTGGCACAGCTCCACTCTCAGCTTCTAACTGAGCCCTCAAGAGAGATGAGGGAGGACTCATTAGCTCAACTTTTCTTGGGTTTTTCCAACTCTGAAATTTCAGTTATTCGTGTGCCTATGACTTAAAAAATACTGCGAAGCATTGGAGCAGGTTTTTACAGTAATCGCCAAAATTTCCATTTGTTTTCAACCAGGGTACTATTCAATCACAGATCACTCTCTCGTATTCAGACCCAAGTTATACTTTTGTTCAGGGTAGAGCGTAATAAACTCCGCCAGCTCCTCCAAATTTGACATATAAGATGAATGAGAAAGTCTTGTATTAAGTGTCTGAGAAAAGGTTTGCTCTGTGTGAAGGAATTTACAGTGCTACTAGGAATATAGTAAAATCACAGCACGCAACTGCAGTCTAATGCCGGAGTCAGTATACATGTCACAGTTTCCATATAAAAGACACAGATGAACAGGAGACGTGCCTGTTGCTTTTTATTCTGTATCTTGCTCCTAAATATGAAGGGGGAGATCTTGCCTTCACAGTAGTTCAATAAAACGATAAGGAGATGATGCAGTGAGATTCTGAGTTGCTCGTTTGGGGAAGTTGCTTTATTTAACCTGTGCTTTTCCAAGAGAGACTTCTGTGAGTATACGTTTTTCTATGAAACCCTATCATATCACTTCCATCCAAATTTGTCAATTTCATAAATTCTTAGCATGCATTCCAGTGTTCTTATGACTATGATTTGCAACAGATATGGTCATTTCCCATGTTCATAGCTAAATGAAGATTCATAAATTGCTGAAACCTTCTATTATGTTAACTTTTCTACCATCGTCTCAAAAAGCAGACAAGGAAGAATAAAAAAAAAGTTATTGTTTTCTTCCTGGGGTATATCCCTTAGAAACATATGCTGTCTTGGGTGATGTTCCAATTTCTCCAAACATATGGCCGTCTTTATGTAATTAAGTATTCCCAGCTCGCTAATAACTGAAGATCTATGGTCGTATGTTTGGAAGGTGGAAATTTCCAACTTAACCCTAAAAACATAAAAACAAAACTATTCGCTAGATTGATCTTGGTGGCCTTTGTGCAATTTTTGAGGAAGTAACAAGGTAAGTATAATAATGTGGGGATTTTCAGAGACTATAATCGAGGTCCTTGACTCCATTTCTCCTTGAGCTGACAGTACAAAAGGCAAGACTTCAAAGGGTTTCCACCCCCTTGCTAATAGGGAAACCAGAGAAAATGCTAAAACAATCGTGTAAAATAGAGTATACAACAAAAACATCAATAATCAAGGAGCCTAAGTATTAGGTATGGTTTCATTCATTACTAATTATGGAATGTGGGGCAACTCATTAAACTTCTGTAATACTTTTGACTTCTTATTTATACTATGGGGTTAAAAACTCTTAATATATGGTATGTACTCATTGTGAGATCCAAATATCATGTTCTTTTAAACTCTGAACTTGGAAGGGCTGGAGGATGGCTTAGTGGTTAAGAGCACTTACTGCTCTTCCAGAGGAACTGAGCTCAGTGCTCAGTATGCCACTCAAAACCACCTGTCTCTTAGGCCCCGGGGATCTGTTGCCCTCTTCTGGCCACTGTGGGTACCTGCACATATGTAAGGATAAGCACACACATGCAAATAAGTAAGCTGTTAAAAATAAAAAACATTAGCTTGGAAAACTGAGAAACCACCATGCAAATGTAAAAGCTGTTTGCTGTTTTACCTTTAAGATGTACTTTTGCCCAATTATAGAAAATAAATTGTATTCAGACACTTAAAAACTTCATCAGCTTTTATTTGCACAAAATTATTAGACTAATTACAGAATTATTTTCATGTATTCATTAAAGCGGGTTCATCATGGTGTCTATTAGACAATTCCTTATTAGCATAATTCAAATTATGTATATGAAAGTAATAAAACTGCATTTCTCTTTCAATAATAACTTTAAAGTGTCTCTATTAATCCAATATTAGTATTCTCTGAGCATGGCATATATTTGAACTATTTAGTGACTCTGCAGTTGCTTTACCCCCACTGCCCTTCTCTTTGACCTTGAGGTTGGATAGCTATGCCTTTGACCTTGAGGCTGAATACCTATGCCTTCCTATGATTCTGTACCATGATGGGTGCAGTTTTTTCATTCATTTTCCCCTTCAATCACATAATAAGCCCCTTGGAGGCAAATACAAGGCCATATTCGTCATTCTACTATTTGCATATGCTGGGGGTTGTCACATGATTAGATGGAAAGAACTGAATTACATGTGCAAATAAAAAAAAAACAGATTAATGGATGCTATAGGTGACCTAGAAGTTCACAATGTCGTAAAAATACAAATTGATCTACACTGGAATGCCTTTTAGAGTACAGCAAACTCAAAGTATGAAATATCTAGCATACATTTATTTTAATATTGAAATAATATCATCCAACCTTATTTGGTATAATAGTGCATAATATCACAGATAATTTTATTTAACTGTTCACATAAAACTAACCATGTACATAAAGCATTAAAAAGATTTACATTCCATTAATTTTCTGCCATTTTTCATGTCTCTCCAAGTCATATTTTTCTCACTTTAAATAACCTTAGTCTCTGAGCCAGGAACCAAACAACTGTAGAATAATGAAACGTGTTTTAAAGAGTAGTAATATTTAAACTAAAATAAATGCTTTAAAATCATGTTTTTTTCTTTTTTTTAATTTATTTATTTAATTAAGGATTTCTGCCTCCTCCCCGCCACCGCCTCCCATTTCCCTCCCCCTCCCCCGATCAAGTCCCCCTCCCTCATCATCAGCTTGAAGAGCAATCAGGGTTCCCTGACCTGTGGGAAGTCCAAGGACCGCCCACCTCCATCCAGGTTTAGTAATTGAGCATCCAAACTGCCTAGGCTCCCCCAAAGCCAGTATGTGCAGTAGGATCAAAAACCCATTGCCATTGTTCTTGAGTTCTCAGTAGTCCTCATTGTCAGCAATGTAAGTCCGGTTTTATCCCATGCTTTTTCAGACCCAGGCTAGCTGGTCTTGGTGAATTCCCGATAGAACATCCCCATTGTCTCAGTGTGTGGGTGTACCCCTCGCGGTCCTGAGTTCCTTGCTCGTGCTCCCCTTCCTTCTGCTCCTGATTTGGACCTTGAGATTTCTGTCCGGTGCTCCAATGTGGGTGTCTGTCTCCTTTCATCGCCTGATGAAGGTTAATATTCAGGAGGATGCCTATATGTTTGTCTTTGGATTCACCTTCTAATTTAGCTTCTCTAGGATCACAAATTATAAGCTCAATGTCCTTTAATTATGGCTAGAAACCAAATATGAGTGAGTACATCCCATGTTCCTCTTTTTGGGTCTGGCTTACCTCACTCAGGATAGTGTTTTCTATTTCCATCCATTTGTACGCAAACATCAAGAATGTTTTTAATAGTGTTTCATCACTTGAGACAAACTTTCTAATAAATGTATTAATTTAGTAAAATAAAATACTCTTCATTTTTTAGGGCAAGTTATTAGGTCTGTATTTTCTTCATCTACGTAGACAAAGCTGGAAAAGAAATATGGTAAAATGTTTTAAAGTGGCTACCTATTGTAGTAAAAGTGATAGATGACTTACTTCAAATTATCTTTTTGAATTTTTATGTGTTCAGAGGGGGCGTGTATTCCTTCATAATATTCCGATTGTAATAAGAATGCAAAATGACAACTATATGTGATTATCTCTGAAGGAGACTAGAGTGGTGCCCTTAACTTCCCACGTGAATGCAAGTAAGCCACTTAATGCTTTTAACTTCCATTTCCTTCTTTCTTTTGTTTTTTAAAGAGATGCTGGAATCAATGAGAGTTAAAATGCCATGTAGCCATAAAACCCTGTGACTCTAAGTGAGAAGCAGATAACTTTCAAAAGCCTGGAAAATCTGTTGCATCCTTTACAACAGATAGGGCATTAACACAAACCAAGGCAATAAGGAAGCCAGTTTAGAGAAAGCAAGAACTACAGAACCTCTCCCAAAGCACAAATCCTATCACATTCCAGTACTGTCACCCAATATCCTCCACTTGACAGAGGAGCCCACTGTCTCCTGAGCCAATTTCCTTGAAGGCTAATTAATTCTGTGCTGCATGGGTATTCTCAGGGTACTCGGGAGTCACTGGGGAGAGAACGTAAAAGTTACACTAAACAATAATATGCAGTTTATGGTCTGGATGTGTGGCACATACTGTATTGGCTTATTTTTATTTCACAGTTAATCTCCCAGCTCACAAAAGTTTTATCGGATTGGAGGCATGTGCACTATTCCCTTTATAAAATTTTATAGTACCTTGCTATTTTCGGGGGTTTATTTTATAGGCACAATTTGCTGCTTTAATCTGACCCAATTGTCATATTCTAAATCATGGAGAATAAAAATGTCCTTAAAGGAGAGACGTGCGGAGGGTAGTACTTAATTACACCTAGGGTCTGGTTTAGAAGTGACATGGGCATCTCAGAGTGAGGGACAGTGAAACACAGCAGTGCAAATCTCCCAAGCCAACACAAGTCATCCCGAGGCTGACCGCATCAAAGCTACCTTTCTGATGGTGTTCTCACGCAGAGGCGTCCTCTGGTCCTCTATTAGCATTTAATAGATGCTAAGGCAATTAATAGACTTCCTCGGCAGCTACTGTTCACAAATCAAGAAACATAGGCTTTATCTGGGCATCAATGAACAAAACACATTTGAGACATACTTTTCTTGTAGGAATTTCTTTAATTCCTGTTCTGTCAAATATTGAAAATAAAGAACACTGGGCAAATTTATCTGGCAAGGTCATTAGTTCATGCTTTAATAAAACTCAGAGATATTTCAATTGTACATGGTCTGTTTACTGTACTTTCTTCAGGTATGTAGAGAAGGGGAATGACAGGAAGAAGAGCAATGTGATCCATGAATGCTGTAGGATTTTGTATGCCTGAAATATCTTCTCTTAGCTTGGCCCTAGATTACATCACACCACTTTCCCTTTAATGAAATACTTTGTTTAGTAATCCAAATATCTTTTGCCTGACTAATTGTAAGTACTCCAATTTATCTCTAAAACAGCATGATTATTTCAAAAATTGTTTATCAACCAAAACATGTCAATCCAACCTAGGTCTCTCCTTTCTACAGGGAAGATGGCCTCTGAGTGTTTGAGTGGCTAGTTCAGGAGCCTGAGAGAAGTACTACTAAAGGCTGAGAGATGATGCTCCACTAGGAGATAGACATTAGCAGAATATTAGCATCTGGAGCAGGCCATGACTACTAAGACATCACCCAAGTTACGCAAACCAACAAATCCTCATTTTGTCTTGAACTCATAGGACCTCAGTTTGTCGCGTGCAACAAAATGAGACCTAACTAAAAGGAAAAATGACAGAAAATGGAGCAACGCATTCTTTTCTGAAACACAATACACTATTAACCTTCTAGGTTTACTGTTGAACATGCCATAAGCAGCACAGCACTAGAAAGTGAGAAAATGGGATCGTGTATTCCAAACACATGTTGTCATCAATGACAAACAATGCTTTCATATACCTCAAAGTAATCTTGGCCAAATCCCTCATGGGTAATCCAGAAAATAAACTGAAAACTATACAGTCAGCACTAAATAGGTTGAGCTCAGCAGCAATCACAGAAACAATATCCACAGCACAAACACTATTCCTACCTGAAAGATGCCTTATTTATAACTCTGGATAGCTTCTGTTAAACTGGTTTTGTCACTTAAATATAGTAAAGTGACATCAGGTTATTCTTAATATGATTGGTGTTAAAAATTGTCCCAGTTATTCTCATGTGGGCATTTGCAAGTTTGCCAATTCTGTAAACATACACACACACAGTGGAGTATAGTTTTTGCATTGTTTTGAAATTTACTTTCATTGTATCACAATATATTTTCTTGAGATTTTTTCTTTCTTGCTTGAAGTTGTGTTTCTAAAAACTTATTTGCTTTCAGGGAAAAAGAGATAGGGAGAGAAAATGTGAAAGAGGAAGAAGGAGGGGGATGTGATGGAGAACTATTTTATATCTTCTAAGGATTCCATAGTATTTTATAGTGTGAATAAATCATAATTTATTCATCACCTTCCCTACTACAGCTTGGGATGTTTCTATCCATCATTCATAGATGATGATAAATAGCACTGCCATGTATTACAAACATCTCTTACACAATTATCTGTGTCTTTCTCAGGGATACAATCCAGGAGTGATGTTATAGTTAGTTTGCTTCTCTGCTGCTGTAACAAAACATTGACCAAAAGCAACTTGGAAAGGAAAGGGTTTGTTTGACTTATGGGTAATAGTCCATCACCCATGGAAGCCATGACAGGAACTCAAAGCAGGAACTAGAAGCAGGGACCAAAAAGGAATGCTGTTTACTTGCTCCCTTTCTTATACAGTTTGGACCCACTTACCTAGGAATAGCACTGTACACAGTGGACTGAACCATCTGATATCAATCAAAAATAAAGAAAATGCCCCCATGGACATGCCACAGGCTAATATTATGGGGGAAAGTCTCCAACTGCTTCTAGCTTACAGTTCAAGATGTGAGCTCTCTGCTGTTCCTGCAACCACATCTTAATTCTACCATTATGGACTCTAACCCACTTGAATCATAGGCCCAATTAAATTCTCTTTTATAGATAGATAGCCTTGGTCATTGCACTTTATCACAACAGCAGAAAAGTAATAAATACACTTGCGTATCTAGACAAAGCTCTTACTAATTTCCCTGAAATTCTCCATGTACTTCTATTCTCCAACTTTATTTGATACACTTTAGTCTGCCCTCCGGTCTGTAGACATGCCCAGAAAATTCACTCCCTGTCCAATGTCAAGGGTTCACTTGCTCAGGTACCTCTATCCTAATGTTTCATATGACTTCCTCCAAGAAAATGTAACCATCCTCCCTGGGCCTAGAGAGTAGTCAAAAGTTCCCAAAGATCCATGATATTCACTACCGGATCCACACTGTTCCCCCACCCTCACCCTCAGAACTATGTTCTCTTCTCAATACAGAGACTAGAATCATCAACAAAGACAGAAGCTAGCATTAAAGATTATTAAATCTCCTAATAATCTAAACTATGTAACATGGAGACAATAAAAAGATGAAATGTTGAAATAGGAGCGGCGGGGCTGCGTCCCCAGCACCCCGCTGCCCGCAAGGCTAGCTTTACCCGAAATAATTACACGGACACTGTATTCTTTTAAGCACTGCTTGGCCCATTTCTATCTAGCCTCTTTTAGGCTAACTCTCGCACCTGGACTAGCCCATCTCTAATAATCTGCTGTAGCCCACAAGGTGGCTTACCAGGGAGATTCTAGCCTACGTCCATCCTGGGTTGAAGCTTCATTGCGTGTGTCTCAGAGAGCAGAGCTCTCGCCTCTGCCTTCAAGAGTGGAACATCTTGTCTCTCTGAGGCGTCTGCCCCTGAGAGGAGAGCTGTCGAGTCTCTGAGCTCACTTCCTCTTCCTCTGTTCTGTTTACTCCTCCCACCTATGTTTTAACCTATCAGGGCAAGCAGCTTCTTTATTTAATTAACCAATGACCTTCCTCCATCTATGAAACACCAAAGGATCATGATAACATCTATTCTTCATCCTTGGTGTTTTCCTCTTTCAGATACCCCTATCACATTTCTAGGGACTTTCTTTCCTTCCTTCCTTCCTTCCTTCCTTCCTTCCTTCCTTCCTTCCTTCCTTTTTACTCTTTTTCTTTCTTTTGGACTTTTGAGGCAGGGTTTCTCTGCGTAACAGCAGCCCTGGCTGTCCTGGAACTCACTTTATAGAACAAGCTGTCCTTCAACTCACAGAGTTTTGCTTGCCTCTGCCTCCTGAGTGCTGGGAATATAGGCATGCATCATCATTCAGTTTGTTGATTATTTTTTTAATATAATGTTGTCATTAATTCTCTAAGAGATTCAAACATGCATACAATGTATTTTCATCATCTTCGTCCCCCACTCTTTTCAGATTATTCTCTACTCCCTTACAACTGTGTTCCTTCTCTATTCTTTTTAAATTCATTTCTTGCGGCGGGCTTCTCAACCAGCGAGGAAGAAACACCACCACACAAGGATTCTTCTCAGATCACGCTTTACTGGAGTGCACTTGGTTGAGAGAAAACATGAAGCGAAGGGGGGAGAAGAGAGAGGGAGTCTCTTACCCACTGAACCATCTTTCTAAGCCTCTTGGGGTTACTTTTGATGAGAGAAACCAAGGTGGTAGTGAAAGCAGTCATAAAAGATATTCTGTATTCACCACACCAATAACCATCGAAAGATATTAAAACTAAGTAAATTAGATTAGGAGAAATTAATAGTCTCAAATAATAATAAATTTTGTTTACCCTGGTTTTGGTTCATCACAAAAAGAACTTTATAACCATAGTCAAGCGTATCTCTCTCCTGACCTTAGATTCCCATGGAGCAGAAGGTAGATAATACATTAGCCTCTCCCTGTGTGGAAATGAAGCATGGGAATTATTTTGGATAGGATGTGTTACAGGCAGAAATTGTAGTGAGCCGGACAGGATCGCCATTACAAGATGATGCCACAGCCTGTCTTGTTGGTTATAAACAACCCCATATTTGGCTATGAGAGCTGGGTGTCCCCTGCTTCCCACATGCGCAGGGGATAAGGGTCCCTGGGCCTATCACGTTGCAGTCTGGTGTCAGCTGATGGTGGCAGACAATCACAGGGTGACCCGTGTGCCAATTCCCTATATAAGCAGCCGCCGTAGTGCCCCTGGGTCTCTCGTCTCTCGTCCCGACTCTCTCGTCCCTCTCGCCTCTCTCTCGCTTCCTGCTCTCTCGTTTCCTGCTCCTGTATGAATCCTCTTGTTTTAGATAAGTCTTATTTGAATAGAACCAAAATTGATTTTTTTCAATACACATGTTTTAAAAGTTGACTGATGGCCTTGATTTCTGCCCTCTAGAACACTGGGGGGTGGGGAGGCCAATACAAGCACTTTGGTCATGGAATAGCTCTACTCTATCTCCTGCTAGAAGCACTAATAAGAATGACCTCAGTTGTACACATCCAATGCTTTTGCTCCCTAGAAGGATGAGGGATGAGTGTAAGGATACTTTTGTTAAACATTTCTGTAATCAACAGATTTTTTTATGCTCTGAAATCTTGTTCAAAAACCACACGTAGTAAGGAGTTGAAAAAAAACAGCTCAGTGGTTAAGAGCCCTTGTTACTCTTGCAGGGGCCCCAGGTTCAGTTCTCATCACCCAAATCATGATTCACAACCATTCATATTTGAGTTCCAGAGGGTTGACGCCCTCTTGTGATTTCTATGGGCACCAGGCTTGTGTGTGGTATACAGGCAAAGCATTCATTTGCCTAAAATAAAGTAAATAAAATCTAAATGCTCAATCTTCTAAAAGAAAAGCAAAAACCAAAAATGATTGACATAAATTTCGAGAATCTAGAGTCCCTCAAGAAGCTGTCTACATCTCCATGCGCTCTGCTGTCTCATCCAGGGAAACCCTCGTTCAGAAAGCCCATAAGGAATCCTGGGCTCAACAATACACAAGCAAGAGACCTCAACATTATCTTCCTCACTCAGTCTTTCTATGATGATGGGCCAAACTGACATTAAGATAAATTATTCTGAGAAACAGGAAGATTTAGAAGAATTATTTCTAACTATTTTATGAAATTTATTGGATTATAGCATAAAGATATGGAAAATATAAATCACAATAAAACCTAATATTTTCCATAGCCTTTCAACTAAAGGTTTGTTGGGGGATTACTATTATCATTGATATATAAAACTCTGTTTTCACTTATAAAAAAGCTCTCTAAGCAAATAAGAATAACAAAGTATTTCTTTTTTAACAGTTTTTCAAAAACTTAAGATATTTATTAAAATGGATTTTTTGCATCTTGGTAGACTTGTTTCTCTGGGACTCCATTTCCTCAATTTTAAAAAGATTAGATTGGATGACATCTAGAGTTATTTCAAAGATGACATTCAATCTCTCTGGTGACATAAGTTTTACCTTTTACATCTCTGGGTAACATAATACACAACTGAAGGTAAAATCCTGCAATTATTTTATTTAAAATATACAACCAGTCCTCCATATCCAAAATTTCATATGTATTGATTTAATTAATAGTGTATATAGAAAACATTCTAATAAGAAAATGTCATTTGTGTTTAACATGTTCAAAATTTTATTTCATTACTCCCTAAACAATACACTATACTAATTATACCTGAAGTGTTTATACTACATTAAATATAAGTAAACTAGAGGTTACTGAAGATACATTAGAGAAAAAATTAATGATAAAGGAATTTTCTCTACCATTTATATAAGGGTCTTTGCCATCCAATGATCATGGAACCAAACTAGCAAACCTAAAGATAAATATTTGAAGAGGAAGCCAGCAGAATGGAGACCGCTCACAGCAGTTCCGAACTGAGGAGGTCAAGACACCACTATGATAATTGCAGATGCCTTCCCCAAAGTCTGAGACACATTCCAATAATGTCAAACTGATTATGCCACATGATGTCACCAGGATCAGTCTTTGGAGAGCTTTATTTCCCTTCGAACGAGAAGCTCTGAAAACATACATTGTGCACATGGAAAGTTTGGAAATTGTTGCTAGAAGAGACTGCTAATTTGGAAGGTCATTCATATGGAAATGAACATTTTTAGAAATCATCTTTTCACCTCTGTACCTAACGGAACTGCCTTCGCCCTCCCATCATTATGGAATGCCGCTTCCCTGAAGGTGCTACCGCGCTCTCATCAATTCAAATGCCACTGCAACTCTGTTCCCAAGAGCCACAAGACAAGCGGTTCTCAGCAGCCATCACAGAGGCACCAGATGGAAACTCAAGGGATAAATAAGTACATTTATACTACAGCAGGGGATTTCAAAATTCCCTTTCAAACACAGCCAATTAAGATACGGAAACTCTGACAGGACTTCCAACACAGAGTAAGAATAAGAACACATCGTCCGTGTCACTATTTTAATTGGCTCCACACAGGGAGTGTTTTCTAAGCACTTGAAACCCACTGCTGCCAGAATGCATAAAATGTACTTAGATATCTAAAGCAACATGATACAATTCCGAGGGCCACAGAGATGCCACGGTGCCTTTTGACAGTGCCACATTGTTTAGGAGACAGAAAAGGGTATCCTGCAATGAACTGATCTTGACTCTGTTATCAGGTAGAAAAACAGGAACCATAAAATGGAAAAGAAAAAAAAAAACTCCGATAGAAAAGTGGGACAGAGGCTGGTAAGACTGGTCAGCAGGTAAAACGTTGTCACACAAGTCTGGCAACCTGTGGTGAGTTGCCACGGCATGTGTAAAGGTGGAAGGAGAGGAACAACCCTATACAGTTGTCCTCTGACATCCACGTGTGTGTAGTGTGTCGTGCTTGCTCAAATACACGCGTTATGCATTCACACGTGCACACCACTTAAAAAGGAAATAAATCCTTGAAAACCAACTGATTAAAGCTGTTCCAAAGTATATAAACAAGCCAATAACAAAGGCAGATATGAGTATTCAGGAGATATGAGGAAATAGTCACACTTGATCTCCGAGACTACAAAGTGAAAGAATGATGAGACACACATGGAGACAGAGAAGCAAAGAGATTCCCAACTTCTAGACAGGGATCTTCAGGAGAGAAATTGGGCCTGGAATGGCCAATAATATCAAAACTTATGGTTATGAGGTCAGGCTAGGTAGGGAACCCTACTGCACTTGTCTTGCTAAATGTTTGTATTGTCAAACTGACTTCTAAATGTTTGCTTCTACTCATAGACTGGTGTTTCCCTCAAGCTTGGTCAGAAGCATCTTACTGCAGTAGGTATTCGTTGAAGCAAAGACTCACACATGTTCAAGGTTCTGGGAAGGAGACTCTTGAGTGTGCAGCTGTAGATAGAATGTTTCCATCAACACCGCACCAAAGGCTCAGGGAACACTGGGGAGGAAGGGATGAAGGGGATGTAAGAGCAGGAGTGTGTTATGTATGCTGTCCCCTGGACATGGCATGGCTGTTGCACTCATGAACTCCTAGAGGCTATGGTTACCTGCACAAGTCAAAGCAATTGGAAAATCCCAACAGGGCTGACTGGGGAAAGGGCTATGGAGGCTCTAGCTCTAGCTGAGCAATTGCTGGTTCCTGAGGAAGGAGGGCTGCTTTACGTTGGGACGGATGCTTTACTTTAGGACCAGTAGGTTTCCTAAATCCCAGTGAAGAACCCACACACACACAAGCACACATAACGTGTGCCAATAGGCGGTACTAATTGGCGTCAGGGAGTTCTCATTTCAAAGGAGAACATGAGGAAGGTGGGAAGGAGATCTGTTCACAGGAAAGAACCGAGGGTAGATACAGGTGAGGAGTGGAAACAGGTAACATTGAGATGCTGTACACATGTATAAAATTTTCAAACAATAAAAAAATTCTATAAAAACAAGAAAATTATTCTACCATAGCAAACACAATTAAGGCAAATATGGTATATCTCATCACATCCCGTGTTTTCAAGAACACAGTACACATGCTGGGTGGTGGTGGTGCATGCTTTTAATCCCAGAACGCGGGAGGCAGAGGCGGGCAGATCTCTGTGAGTTCAAGGCCAGGCCTGGTCTACAAGAGCTAGTTTCAGGACAGTGATGGCTGTGATACAGAGAAACCCTGTCTCAAAAACAAAACAAAACAAAACAAAAAGGACACAGTCCACAGGAACAAATAGGGTAGGGTCAGTTGTAATATGTATTGAGAAGACATCATTCTGGTAAATTTCATGTAAACATGTGATGCAGCCAGGAGTCTCACAGGTGATAGTCTGTCTGATACAATTTCTTAATAGGGTGATACAGATTTCATTTTCTTTAATGGCTGAGTAATACTTCATTGTGTAAATGTGTCACCTCACACGTTAAATGAGCGGAACTGAAAAAAAATACCTTCCTGAGTGAAATGACTCTGACCCAGAAAGACAAAAAAGACTAGTGTCTTGCTGAGACACCGTCAGAGAAGCTTCCTTCTACAGAAGATGAGAACAGAGACCCACAGTCAGACATTGCGCAGAGAGTGACAGACCTTGGAACACCCAGTCCAAAATGGAATATCTCTATCAAATTCTAGCCCTCAGGGTTCAGGGGATCAATCCTGCAGAAGGGGGGGGGCAGAAAGAGTGTACAATCTAGAGAGGATGGAAGACGTCAAGAAAACAAGTCCCTTTAAGTCAACAAGATCCAAGCTCATAGGAACTTACAGAGACAGAGGCCGCATGCACATGGCCTCCATGGGTCTGCACCAAATAAGGTCCTAGAGCTAAAAGGGGAAGTAGACATGTGACTCCATCGATAACCCAGAAAGTCTCCAATTAATAACCATTTGCAAATGAATATTTAGTTTCCTAAAGGGACTTTCATTGGGGAAACAAACAACTCTTTTTTTTTTTTTTTTAACAAACAACTCTTAGGGGAAGACTCTATGACCAGCAATAGATGGCCAATAAAAACAACAACAACAAATTCAGTGCTGGATTTGAAGATTCCTTGTCTCACAGTTTCATGTCAGGGCTTTTCTTGCTTTCTAAATTATTATTTTATTATTTTTTTATTTTATTTATATACCTTTTTTCTTCTCTATTTTTACCCTAAATATTTTTTCATATATATTATGGCTTCTAGGTTAGTTTTTTTTTTAAAGGAATTTCTGATTACATGAAGAAGTGGGTCTCTGTTTCTTCTGCCTTCGCTTGGGCTCTTTTCCTTCTATTGGTTTGTTTGGTTCTATTCAAGTGTGTTAGGTTTTGTTTTATCTAATTATATTTTGTTTTATTATTGTTCCACAGCAGCCTGTTTGTTTTATAATGAGAGACAGAAAGGAGTAGATCTGGATGGAAGGGAAGATGGGGGACAGCTAGGATGAGTAGAGGAAGAGGAAAACATAATCAGAATATGTTATAAAGGGGAAATCTATTTTCAAAACAAATAGCTGTATGGCTACATGGGAACATGCACAGAATTTTCAGCACAGAGAGTAATTTTTATAGCAATAATAAGAAAAAGCAAAAAAATTGAGGATACCCACTATATAGCACAATGTGCAAATGACATATTTATAACAGAAGCCTGAGACCTATCTCTGAGATTGTGTTGAACAAAATAACAAAAGATAATATTATATCAGTAGCCCAAAGTGCTTAAGTGAATTAAAACATCATACCCTTACAAACTAATGCTATATAAATAACAAAATCAACTCTAAGAACCTAGAACATGTATTTCAGAGTATGTTTATAAAGGGGGATTTAATGAACCTAAGCTTTGGATAAATAACAAACTAAAGATAAATAAAAGGGGACAAAAATTCCTAGGACTAATAAAGGACACTTGATACATGCTAATATGTGTGAAAAGCTCAAAATTCTACAACTGGTATCCAAAAGAGGGAGAAAATATAAAACATGCCTTCTTTTAAATATAACCCTACCTTCTTACAGAATGTCATCTGCAACAATGAGAGTTAATATTTAACAATGGAAACAAAATAAAAGATGCAGAGCATGAAGTCTTACATGGGTAACTTCTAAGATACCACCAATCCAACTTGCCAGTCATCAGCCATGAGTTCATTCTACCAGGTACCAAGTAGATACCGGTAAACACTAAAAGCCATCCAAATATAAAAACCCTGCTCAAGTTGGACCACTGTCATTTCATTTTCCTAGAAGAATGTTTTAGAAATCTTATATACATAGATTATATAAAAGGGTGAGACTAGAGGGGCATTCCCATAGACATTCCAGAAGTTTATCTCAACAAATCCCACAATGCAACTTTTCTTCAACAATGTTAAATTTATTTGAAGAGTCCTGCCTTTAAAATTGTTTACAACTGCCAGGCGGTGGTGGCGCATGCCTTTAATCCCAGCACTCGGGAGGCAGAGGCAGGCGGATCTCTGTGAGTTCGAGACCAGCCTGGTCTACAGAG
>NC_022014.1:50612778-50633749 GCF_000317375.1 Microtus ochrogaster | reverse complement strand
AAATAAATAAATAAATAAATAAATAAATAAATAAATAAATAAATAAATAAATAAATAGATAGATAGATAAATAAATAAATAAATAAAATTGTTTACAACAAACTGCTACAATATCATAGACGTTCTCGATCATAACAAATTTTATATTTGGAGATTATTTCCTTTTTAAGTGACTTGCATAGATAAAGCAACAACTTCTACTAGTTAATTCTTTTAGGGTTATACAATGGATACATAAATGTTACCTGGATTTTAGGTTATGTTTGTTAGACTCAGGTAGACTAGGAAAAAAAATGTAATGATAAAGTAGAAAAATTGTTAGAGATTCAATTATAAAATTGTAAAAAGTGATCTTTTACTATGTCACTAATGAGTCTAGAGGGAAAGGTAAAACCAGGCTATTCCAGCTGAATCTTAATCAATGACAGCAATAACCTAGCAATAGTTGTACAGCCCAGAATAGCTCCACAGGCAACAAAATTAGATCCTTAGGTTTTGGCAATCTGTACATATTGGTTAGATATTGCTGGAATAAGGTGCCCAATATAACTTAAAACAAGGAAATGGTAATTCTGGTTCAGAAGTTTAGAGCTGTCAATTCAAGTTCAGGTGGCCTCATTACTTTTGGGGGTACATATCAGTGTGTCACTGGAGGAATACATGGTGGAGAAAACTCACCTTCTTCATGACACTCATAAAGAAAAAGAAGAAAGAATGAGACAGAAGTCCCACCATCCACTTCAAGGTTATACTACTAATTACTACAGCAACCCAACACGCTCTGTTAGTGAAAGGTTTCATTGGTCCAATAGTACCAAGCTAGGGATCAAGATTTTACCTCCCATCATTTTTGGAATCATCCTACATCCAAACTGTAGCACTATATTCCAAGGCATCTCATTATATTTTAAACACTGGATATCCATGAAGTGGTAACTCTATTGGTCCCGCTGTGTGTGGGAAATGTGACTGAAGCAGAAGTCGCTGGTTTGACTCTCTTCTATTTTAGTCAAGTCTTCTGTATCTTTTCCTTTGACATGGAAGGTGTTTTGTAATGGATTTCACATCAGGAAACAATCTGAGCATAAGTTGAATTGTGAATTTCTGTATGAACAATTTCATGCATCAAAAACACAGAGAAACATAGAACACTGTATCAGAAACACAAATATGGGAAGATTAAAAAGAGAAATATGCCAGGCACCTGAGAGCAAGCTCACCTTGGGTTCTATCCTTCAATGTAATGTCTGGCTATTCTTTTTGCAAACCTTTCTATGCAAAAAAAAAATCTTGCAATATCCCACACATATCTAACAATAGGGATTCCAAAATGCTTGGAAGTGCAAAATAAGAAAATAAGAAAATAAGAAAAGTCTTGCGAGGAGATCTAAAACATTTTTTAAAGAAATGAGAGAACATGTTGCCCTCCTGAGCAATAGGCATAACGAGATCCACACTGCAGACCACGAGAGAGAATGTGAGAAAATAAATGTCTATTGCTGGAACAATGTCAAGTGTTATGAATTCAATAAGAACCAAGGCCTATGGAAATAGAAGAGTTAGAAAGACCGTTGAGCATATGGAATGAATATCAAATAGAAAGAAAAGTCAGAAACAGCACTCCTCACAGAAAAAAAGCAAGCACTGTATATAAGAAGGCTTAAGCAGAAATTGCCAAATCCCAGACCAGAGTTCTTCTTGAACCCAGAGTTGGTGAGTTTGGAAATTCCAAATACTTTCACACACTTCCAAAGTCTTTTACTGGGTTAAGGCACAAGAACACATGAGAAAACTAAGTCACATGGAAATTAATTGAAGAAGGCTTTATCCAAGGACCAAATAAATTTTCAACTCTGGAACTAAGTATACACTACAAATACATTCAAAGACTCTTGCTAGAAGGCAGAAGAGCATATCCTAGAACCCCAAGGCAGCAAAGGAGAGCAAAGTTTGGTATCTCCCTGGCACCACTTTCACAGGGACTCGGAAGCAGAGTCTTTCTTTTTTCCCATCTCCCCAAGCACTCCACAGTTCTCTTTTCAGGGTGAATTACCATATTTACTGACACAACCATGGATAAAGGTATGGTACTGTTTTATAAAGTTCCTGTGTTTTATTTCATGACTTTTAAAAACACCCAAATCATATTGCAGAATTATTGACTGCATCAGCTAGGTGATGCTATAGGGAATATCTATTCATTCCGACAGCTTGAAATTTTGCCCGTCAAAAAATCTATCCTTCCAATGTCAAACACCAGAACTTGCTCCCTCCATGATGGAGGTAGGGAGTGCTTGTGAAGAAGCACAGTGTAACAGTCTCACCAATCAGGGCATCCTGAGGCCCAGGGCAGTGATATTTTGACAAGTTATTTAAACAGTGCCAAACCAAGAGCTCCTAAGGAACTATAATTCTTGGAGCCATCAGGATAAAATGATCTTCTATCTCCCTTGGTCCAACACTAAAAGCAAATCACTGTCTAATAGCCATCTTTGTAACCATAGGGAACAACTGATAAAGAATATATCAAACAAAGTTCTAAGAGTACCATATATACCTCTGGGTTCACCTAGAATTATACATTTATCACCACTGATTTTTGGCTGGTTTTTTTTTGTCATAGTAATGCGAGTCAATAAATAATAATTTTTTACTATTTGAATAGATATTTTCTGATGAGAATCAAAAGTTTATTGAAATTATATATTGATTTATTTTTTTGTCTAGTTTTACTGACAGTTTCCCATAATCTGCTTCTATAAAACAGTTTGCTTGGAGTAGACACAGCATGTATAATCCATTGCCATAGGAATTACAGAAGAATGGGTCTTTGTTTTGCCTTGCCACTGCTTCCTAGGGCATAACTAAGCTTGGCACCTCATGAAGTCTCAGCAAATGTCTGCATAATGAAGCCTGAATGGGTAAATTAATGGATACACTTGGCCATTCTGAGCCTGTTTGCTCATCGCTAAAGTCGAGAAGCAGGTGATGGTTGCCTGCCTGTTCTTAAATGGAGATCTAACGAGGTAATGTATGGGAAAGTGCTGTGCTAGCTATACAGCAATAATTGCAATTCATTCATCACATACTGGAGCAGTGGAAATGATCATAATGGGGTTGATAAAAGCATGGGCACAGAAGTCAGAGTGTTTGAACATCAGCACTGTATCTTATTAGCTGTCTGATTTTGGCAAAAATATGTATCTGCTCTGAAACTTACTCTTAGGCTTATGAATGCATTCTTAAAAGTTTATGCATGCAATGCATACATCTAGGACATTTTATGTACTTTATCAGACAGACTAACAATCAGAAAAGCATTCTATCCCCAAGAAGCTTACAGTCTAGCAAAAAGATAAATCAGGCATATAAATCATCTTTTTATATAATGGACAGCATGCTCTAAAAGAGCAATAAAGTACATGAACATCACTGGAAATCAAATGAGCTGGCTCTTTACTTTCTCTGATGTCATTAAGGTATGTTCACAATAAATATGAATTTCATTGTTGAGCATTTTCTGAACAATTCTTGCAAGCATTTTAAAGCTTAAATCATGTGATCTTTTAATGACCTGTTTTTATATGGTAAATTTATAACCATTAAATTGCACCATGAAAAGCTGCACACAAACCATCAACCCCAGAGATCAGTGTGGCGCCAGTGTAGTCAAGGAGGCACTGAGCAAACTGCTGCCCCACAAAGTTCAAGGTTTAGAAGCTGGAAGAAGACTTGAGGGGAGGTGCCGCTGAAGAACACCTCCAGAAATTCTCTTGACCTTATGCCTTGAACTGTGAATTATACCTCACACACCAAAAGGGACATCTCAAGAGAAGATCTAGGAGATGGTGTGGGGTAGATGAGTCTATAGTGTCCAATAACCCTGATATAGCCACGGGTGTCTCCACTGGAGAAATAGAGGCAGCAGAGGCATGTGGCAATGTCAGAAGAGATGAGAATGGCCTTGAAGGTGAGGAATGGCCTGCGAGACACAAGATACAAGCAATCAATCACTTGATGCAGGAAGGGGCAAAGAAAATAATTTTACCCTAAAAGTGTCCATCTTGGACACTTTAAATTCAGGCTAGTATAATCAGATTTTATCCGCTTTACGTCCAGTAAGAAAATAAGCATGCATTGCTGAAAGCAGTTACATTTGTGAGGATTTGTCTACAGTGAAGGGAAAATGGCCTCCCTGTCATCTCTTGTCCCTGTAGGAAAGAGTGCTTCTTATCCCAAATAGAAAAGAGTGCTTCTAAGGCACCCATAGCTGACTCCAACTCAGAAATAGCTCACATTTGGGCAGCAATGGCTGAAAAATGTGAGAAAGTATCTCTCCCCAGCAGCCCTAAAATAAAGCAACCAGACTACCTTTTCTGCAAGCATGAGGTAGTGAAAATTGGATCACAATGGTGGACCAAGTTAAAACCCAAGATGTTCTCAGTTATCTAATGAAAGATGAATTCTAAACTGAAAATCAAAAGATGGGAAGGAAGGCATAGGTAAAGGATCTGTGACCAAATTTCATCTAGCATTTCGGATGTAAATTCCAGAGGCATGCTACAATTTTTAATTGAGAAGCAACACATTCACCCCACCCTGACATTTTTAGATAACTGACAATCTTCACCTCCCCAGTTTCATCTTATGCTCTGGTCACATGATTGTCTTGCCTTCTGCCTGCCTCTGCACAAGCTGTTCCCTGATTAATGAATCCTTTCTTCCATTCTTTGTTTAGTTCCATCAACCCAAAACAGAGAACAGGACATTAAATTACAAGAATCCTTCAAGACTTCATGCAAGTCTCCTTTAGAACTCCATCTTTCAGGTATCCCCCCAAAAGCTCCCTGTATTCTTCCCCTATAATCTTGTGATAATTTCCTTAGCAGACACTATCAGTACACTCACCCCACTGCAAATTTGATATCCCAACTACAGGAGGTCTCTCTTTTTCAATAACCAACCCTTATTCACCTTTGACCCTATGTTCTAAGTACTATGTCTGAAATATAATTAGAACTCCAAAGTTTTATCATGTATACAATGGAAAGGAACACATGTGTGCCTCGATGCACATGCAGAGGTCAGAGGACATCTTTTCTGTTCTCTTCTTCCAAATTTATGTAGATTCAGGGACTTGGATTCAAATCACCAGGCTTGTATGGTAAATGCCTTTACCTGTTGTGCTGTCTTTCCCGCTGCGCAGAGACCTGCTTTACAATTCAGTCTCTACAACTTACTACTCACCTACATTGTCCATTATCACACATGGAAGACTTGATTTTGTAAACTATTGGGTTGTTTCTAAAATCACCAACACACAACAGAGGGAATGGAGTTACTAAAACAGAAGACCTGGAAACACTGTGTGGTTAAAAGGATGGGTTCTGAACTTCTACCACTGCCTCAACAATCAGGCTCTTTTTGGACCAATCTGATGCCACACCTTCATTCTATCACCACTGGAAACCTGGCAGGTTTTTTTATGAAGACAAAATGACAGAACACTGAAGGTATCAAAAGTGTCACATGCATATTTTCTGTAAGGATTACTGTCCTCCTGTGCTCTGCTTCTGAAGTGTGCTAATCACATAATGATTACCTGTCATTCCCTGACCCTTACCCTGGAAACAACTTGCTCATTCACAAGTTGCATTCCTCATCTGATGCAACGCTAACAATGACCTTCCCTCTATCTATCTGGCCACACAAGGGTCATTTCCTTTCCCCAGAAGGGCCAAGCTCTGCAGTTAGTTCTGGAAACCTTACAGTCTCTCATGTCACTCCTACTTCCAAAAATTCAACCACGGACACCAAACATTCTAAACATATTTGTAGTTTGTCAGTAGTGATGATACCTAACTAGTGCATGGTTTTTAAGCCAAAAAAACAAGCAGGAGTAATGTTCTCATTTAGTTTCATCAACCCTAATTAAACCAAGTGAGTCACATAAACACAGAAATAAACACAACTATGAAGAGGTCTTTCTAGCAGGAAGAAAGGTTTCAGTGGAAGAGATAAATGAGAAGAAACAGGTTACTAAAAATATAAGAATAACTAAAATTTATTATACACATTTATGAAATATCAAAGACTTTTTAATCAAAAATTAAATAGGTATTTTTCAAATGAGAGAAAATTAAGCAAATTACCATAAGTCACTTCTTTAGCAGTGAGAGTGTATTAGAGAAAACCTAAATAGAAGGTATTCCCTGGTAAAAACAAGAACAGCAATGTAATCGAGCAAGAGAGAGACCCAGAAAGCATGAGTGTCACTTGAATAGGTGACCTTGAACAAGTACTGTATGACTTCCAAAGTCTTGTTTTCCACATCTAAAAACTGAAAATGTCTATTATACATTCTAAAGAACTAAAAATTGAATTACTTGTGGGATTATAAGAACACTTAAATATATTTATGGGGGAAAAAACAGAAATTTCTGGTGAAGAAAACCTCAAAACCATTTCAGTGAAAATTTAAATGTCTGAAGAGATACCAGTGAATATTTGATTAATGAGCTGAAGATAGATTGTTAAAATATTTACCTTTTACCTACATAGCTAGCTTGCTGAATAAAACGTGGATAAAGAGTACTAGACTCATCTCCTGCTGAAGTGTGGTTAAGTCTTAATCACAGCCACAGGGGTCAATAACACAGCACACACTGACACAGCAGCAGTTGTGAGTCGGACATCCTGCTAGGTGCTAAGAGCAATGCTAAGGGGAACCACAATACTGGATGGATGATCTCACCTTTCTACTTAAGATCCCTATACACACACAACATGGGTTTGCATTGGAATAAACCCAAATTCTTCATGTGACTTTGAAATCCTAATTTTTGAAGCCCTTTTTTCTCCAACATCACCCGCTGCCATAGTACCCACTAACTTTCTCTAATTAATGTTCTTTTTAAGACCCTTATCCAAGTAGACTGTTATATTCTGTTTGTTTGGGTTGTCTATTGTTTTAGCTTTGGCGTCCCTGAATATTACATTATATTATGCTAGTCCCTGCTTGTAATATTCTTCCACCATGGAACATACCCTGTTTATGACTCCTTTAAGCTCTCTGAGTCCAACTAAAGCACCACCCCTTCGAATTAGTTTTTTTTCTTTTCACACTGTCTTCCCTGCCTCTACTTTATCACCAATGTTATCATGCTCCTTCTTTCTCCCAAGTTTTCTCTCATCCCAGATTTATTCTCAAATTCGAAAATATTGCTTTCTTGTCTCCTTGGTATTTGCCTGAGCCTTGGAAGGGGCTGGACCATGGTCTGTGTTGCCCACTGTCCAGTTCTTACATGTAGTACATACAATAGCATGTATGCAGAAGCCATGCTATGGTGCTCTGAATAAAGGAGATCAATGCAACTACAGTGGCCATGACATAAGGGAGTGGGCCTTCAGTTTTTTCACATGAGAAAAAAAAAAAGAAACAAATATCTGAAGGGAAAAACATAGAGAAAAGGCAGAAATGATGGCACAGGATGGAAAGAAGACCATGTAGGTATCCGTAAGGACACAACCGATGAGCCTCATTGTGCAGGGTCATAAGAACTCAAAATAGCAACATACACAATATTTATCCCATGACTAAGATTCATTTAAGGTTTCTAATCAAGATGGAAAAAAATGCTACTTTTATGCTTTAGGAGGCTGGATCTTGTGCCAGTAAAGATTTGTAATGGAAGGAGACTGGGAAGAAGGCCATAGCATGGGCCAAGTCAACGTCTTGCCAAACAGCCAAGCCCAGGAAGGAAGGAAGAGTGGCGTTTAGAAGGCATTTGGGCCTTGGATCTGGAGAGTGAGAAGGAGAGTAGAAAGGCTCATGCAGAGCAGAACATGGAAACTGGGTCCTGGAGAAAGAGTTGCGACTGAGCAGAAAGGGACAAGTCTAGTTTTGTCTGTCACCCAGGCTCTAATTAATACGATGTAAGAATCTGATCTGTGGGTTTGTACAGCCATGATCTGTAGCCTCATCCAGCCTGCCTTCCGCTGTGTGAAGCCTTTCATATTTTCCCCTTCCCTTTAATCATGAATGCCTTTAGAGTTGCTGGGGTGTTTTTGTTACTTATAAAAATTATGAAAATGTACAAAATGTGGTTGTACTTAGAAGAGAATATGCAAGCGCATGTTAGAATAACTTATATCCCATCTCCTCAACAGCCTCTCTTTATGACTTCAAACCTTCCCAGCAAACTTTATGTGTATATGTTAAGTCACATTTTTATGCAAATAACACAACATCATACATGTGGTTCTAGAACTTGGTTTTGATTTTCACACTTCATGTGTTTGGAAGATCCTTTCTTGTTAATATATACATATGCATACACACATGCACACGCGCACACACACACACAAACACACACACACACATTGAGATAAGGTATTGCTGGTAAGTGAAGATTGCCTAAACTAATGATCTTTCTGATCCAGTATCCTGAGTGCTGGACTCGTAAGCATACACCACCACTCTTGACTCTATTCACATTGTTATAATAGAGTTTTATATTGTAGTAATTCCAGCATGATTTATACTGTTCCTCACAATACTACAATGAACAATCTAGGATGCACAGATTCACATAGCTATCTAGATGGGTATTTCTTTAAGCACAAAGCAAAAGCATTAGATGGGTGAACCTTGCCCAAGGGCAATATAGCAGAATAAATGAGGTTTAGAAGGGACAACAGGGAAATATCTTCTGGCTGAACAATTCAAGCCTTTCTTCATAGAAATAAAAATAGGTGAGTCATGAGAAGTCACTAAAGACTTGTGTTGAGGCCTAACGGGTCCATCTAGGTAAAAGAGAGCATTCAATGTCCTTGACTACGTGAGAAATAAATAGTTTTATGTGATACAAAGACAAAACTGAAAAGGAGCGATCTTTCATTTGCTTCTTTGCTTTCTGTTTAAATCGAGCACCATGAATGGCATAGCCTGACACTCCTGAGGACTGTCAACCACCAATTCCTGGGTCCCTCACCACTTCTGATTCAGCTTTTTCCCACCAGGAACTGGTACTTTATTTACAATATTCTGATTGTAGATTCTGAGCTCCTTAAAGACTGAACTCCTAATATTCATTGTTATTTGTCTTTAGCACAGCAGACATTCAATATCCATTTGTTGAATGTATAGATGCATTGGATCAATGGATGGGGGATGGATGGATGGATGGATGGATGGATGGATGGATGGATGGATGGAAGATGGGTGATAGATGGAGGGAGAGATGGATTGATGGATGGATGGATAAATGTGCAAGTGAATGAATCTATATGAATCTATAAAATGAAACTATGTCTGGGATTAGTAAGGAGTATGAAGGGAAGATTTCTTTTCTTTGTGTTTTTCTGCCATCAAATTCTCTCAGCTTCTCATAAAATGTGAGGCATGTGATGCATAACTGTATGCAGTTACGTGCATTTACATGCATACATGTGTGTACATAGAATATCCCTAATGGAGTTTTAAACTCATTCACCCATTTCCTCCCCAGTTTTTCTCCCTTAAAAATGGGAGTTAGTGAATATCATCCAATGATAGCCCTGACAGACTGAGTACTAAATGGGTCCATATTGTGAAATATACATTTTTTAAACACGATTAATAAAAACTCAGAAAGAGAAATTGGTATTCAACCTGAAGATCCAAAAAGCAAAGTAGCCAGCCACTGTCTCTTACCTCAACCTCAGTCCAAAATCCAAAATGGTGATCCTGTCTCTAGGAATCTCACAATGAGGCTGTGCCTGAGAACTGTTTCCTCCCTTCTTATAATCCTCTCTAGGACTGGGATTGAAAGAGCGCACCACTGGGATTAAAGGCATGCGCCACCTATGGAAACCAGTATGGCCACTGGGATTAAAGGCATGTGCCACCTATGGAAACCAGTATAGCCACTGGGATTAAAGGTGTGTGTTACCACTGCCTGGTGTAAGGCTGACCAATGGGGCTGTTTTACACTCTAATCTTAAGGCAAGTTTTATTTATTAAAATTCAAGTGAAATAGTACTACGCATTTTACTTGACATGTATTATACTATGTTATGTAACCTGCACGACAGATGTATCACACTCTTGATTTCAGACACTGATCCTCAGAAGAAGTGAAAGTCAACTAAAGAAAATCACCAGACAATGGAGCCACCAATACAGTGCAAACAGTGAAGACAGAGTCTAGATGGCAGGGACCATGGCATGTGTGCAGGTTGAACTGCAGTGACATGAGAGGAAAGCTATCAAAAATTAACCACAGTAGATGCAGGAAAATGCAACTTCAACTTCCAAGGTTAGCTTCATGTTCTGGGCAGCCTTCATATCTGAGTGTCTTCCTTGTGTTTCACATCACACTCACACCACCGTTCTTCCAGCTAAATAAAAGATGCCACTCTTCTTGTCCTTTCCCTTAATAGAAACGATCTCTAAAATCTGTCTTCCTGATAACAGGATTCAAGTCGAGCTAAGCCTACAAGAACTCTCCCTGGACCTTATCTTCAGCAAATCGTATTGTCAGGAAGCAGAAAATGTAGTTTGTCTTACATTATCTGTAATGCGAGAGACAGGCCTTCATTTTGACAAGTTGCCACTGGCAATATGGGCCCTGCTGGGTGAGAAGCAGATGTAACTATTTCTCTATTTACAGGAGCAGAATGGATCTTTGGAGGGAGTCGAGGTAATTGACATGCTGTCCTCACCATGCCTCACAGAGGGTCTTCACAGGCACCCTGGTCAAAGTCACAGCAGAAGGTTGAATCCCAAAGAGCGCATTCTGCGGGGACTGACGTGTATACGTAAGCACCTACCAGTTGAGTCACAAACATGTGTGGCCAGACATAATTCTTAGCATTCCTGTCTGCAAAGGACTGCATGTGACCACATGAAAGAGGGTAGGACATAGTCCGAGACAGAGACAAACTGAAACTATGCCATGCAATAGGAAAACGGGGAACTGAGTAGTGCTTGGCTGATGTGCCAGGGAAGGAACAGAGAAGAGCCTATTTGGTCAGATCCACTAAGTCACAAGTTTCAGATTTCGAGGAAATGGAAGAAGATAGGCCCCAGTTCTGATCTGCTCTAACTGAACTCTCTTTGGTTTCAATTGGTTCATCTGTAAAAGAGGAGTGACAGTGATTAGCTCAGAGAGCTCTTATGGATGAGGCCTCTAACCTCTGCACACTATTACAATCACCAAGTAAGCATTAATGTCATGAATAGGGCTCAAGGAGTAACATAACAAAGCAAGTATTTTTTTCTCCTTACTTCTTGCCCTAAGATCTGTTTCATGCTAGCAGAAAGGGTACTTCAGAGCAAGCCACGGGCAACCCAACTAATCTCATTTATTTATTTTTATTTATTGATTTATTTTTGTGTATACACTAGGGTACATATCCATACTAGTCATGGTGCACATGGAGAAGTCAGAGGAGAGTTTGCAAGAGTCAGCTCCTTCTACTCTGTGGATTCTGGGGGTCAAACTCCGGTCATCAGGCTGGGTAGCAGGCACCCTTGCTCCTGGTGTAATGTTACTGGGCCAGTCCAGTCACCATCTTCATGGTTCTGAGAGCATGGCATCTAAAGTAACTGGCCTCCCATTTGAGGGTTAACTATGCCGACTGTTGGGAAACTTTGGGTGAATAGCTTACATTATTTTTGGATTCCTCATGAACTCTGGGAGGATGAATCATTAGAACTTTCACAAAGACTGGGGGCAGAAATACACTAAGTAGGTAATAGTTACTATTGTTACTATTATTACAAAATACATCTCAGTCAGTAGAGTACTCACCTAACAAGTACAAAGCCCTAGGTTAAATCTCCAGCACCACATAAAATAGAACTGAAGGTATTTGCTTAAAATTCCAACAGCAAAAGGATCAGGAACTCAGTAAATCTGAGACCACCTGCAGCTACCCGAGACCCAGAATGAACATCAGTGAATGCATAAAATATGCCAGCTTTTGCAAACCATGAAGCAGGACAGACATTGTTATTTTCAGTGATCAACTTTAGGAAGAATTAAATGTCCTCTTGTTTTGTGCTATCTGTTTGCTAGTTTGTTCTTTCAATAATGATTAGAACCGTCTGAAAACTGTAGGAGTTTCCACTGTAAAAGACAGAAAGCATCATTTCCTCAGGATGCCTTTGTTTGGGGTTCTGAACCTAAAAGTTAACCTAAAATACAAATATGCCTGGACAACATGACCAGCAGTGTAAACATCTGGTCACCATCTGTTTACAATGTTCAGGCTGCCCACGTGCGTGCATGCGTGTGTGTGCGTGTGCGTGCATGTGTGTGTGTGTGTGTGTGTGTGTGTGTATGTGTTTATATCCCCCTTTCAACAATCCTAGAAGTGCCCAGGAGGGGGAGAAAGAATCAGGAAGAGAATAAATAGATTATCTATATACATATGTAACTATATGGTCTGGACTTGAACATCAAATGCTAGCAGAGTCCCATTTTGGTATGTGCACATAAAGGCTCAGGCATTTGGGGGTAAATTCGTTCTCTCGATATTCAGGTTTCTATCTGTAAGGAAGGGAAAACAATACTTACCCCACAGTGCAACATAAATTATCTAGGAACAACACTTAGCATAATCTATGTGATATAATGAGTGTGCAACAGACATCGCAGGCATAAGAATTATTGTGACAATGCTGATGAGGATGATGGACAGGATCATGGTGATTAATAATGGTAAAACCTGGCTGGAATGAGGGAGGGACAGATGAAGAGGATGATGGTTCCTGATGACGGTGAGAATAGTAGAGAGTAATAATGGTGGTGGAGACCGGTGGGCATAACGGAGAGAATGATGAAGAGGATGATGGGAACAATGATGGAAAGAGAGTCAGAGTGGAAATGATAGTGAAGATGGTGTTAATCATAGAGAGAAAAATGAAGACGATGGTGGTGAGGACCACTGTGTGGGTCCCTTTCAGCAAATTCCTCTGACCTGAACCAGCCTGGTGCGTCTTGTGAGCAGAGATACAACAGAATTCTCTCGTAGGAAAGATATCCTATGAACAGAGCCAATGGTTTAGAATGTTCAACCAAATAAGCTGAGGAACGAGTGCGGATAACTAATATTTGGAAGCCAACATAGAGACAAGAGTTGGAGCCAATTGACTAGTCCACTAAGTACAGAAGACAAGCAGAAAGGAAAGATGCACGTCAGAACACATTCCTTCACTAATCAGTGATATTTGCCTCCTGATGGAGACCTTCTTACCAGAATTGACTTTGTTAATGAACAATGCAAACTGCTGACATGTGAAATCAAAGAACACAGGATCCTTGACTCTCCTTATACCTTCTTGTTCATGAGGCATGAGCCCCTAAAAATGTGTGTATAAAGGTGTTTCTGTTATCAGGGCTTTGGTACTGTCAATTCCAAAAATGTCTTAGAAAGCTGATAAAGCTGCATCCATATAACCTATGACAAATGTGTTACTTTCTGTATGTAGGACAAGAAAAAATATCTGTGACTAAGTAACAGAAGGAAATGGTAAACAGGCAGAAAATGAATGAGGTTTACATGCAACATGCATGCACTTTATTATACACAATTAAAATATTAATTTCAGCCTTTTGTCCATGCTACTGATATATTGACCCTGTCAAAATTAATGTCTAAATATTTCTATGTGAATTTAGTGGAATAGGGTTTCTGACAAACTAGAAGTCTCATCTAATCTTATAAACTTTATGCTAATACTTCAGCCCCATGACCAAATATCACAGAAAATTGATCACAAACTTCTCTGTAGATAGTAAACTATAAACACAGAAAGCTAATAGTTTTCTAGAGTTATTATATCCATAAAACAGGAGAAGATCACAGTCATCAGTCTAGTCCCTGGGAAACTAGAAACAATGCTTGTAAAGTTCTTTCCAGAAATTTTACTTGTCTCATATCATGAGATTCCTGATGAGGTCCATCCCCAACAGTGGAGATACAGAGACTGCCCTTTGTCTTGCCAAACCTCAAGAAGTAGCAAAGGCTGCAGTGGGTACCTATCTGGAGAGTTGATTGGCAACTGGGAAAATTATTTTGTCAGAGCTGTCACACCCTGGCTCTGTTGATTGCTCAGAACAAAATTGAAGATTATAGGAAATTATCACCTCAAGGTGTCCACAGCTCCTACATGCCAGCCTATATCTGGATAGACCCAGGAGGCTATTCAAGAACACATAGCGAGTACACAAGACTACACGGGAAATTGGTGCACACAGCCTGTGCTCTGACCCCACAAACAGGCCCCTGACAATGGCATATATTCCAAGTGTTAATCACAACAAGCAGCATATGAGACAGAAGAGTGCCGTGTTTGGGCGTTCATGTTCTCCCTCGGACACACCACTAGGCTCTGTATTTAGCAACTATTTAATGAGCAGCTTGAGTTCTCCCAGGTTCAGCCTTTCCATGTCCAAGGATGTTATCACTGTTTTCTTTGAAAATAATAAAGATTGAATGATATATGCAAAGCATTTATCATGTACCCACCTCATAAAGAGAAACAAGACAGGGCTTAATTCACATGGTTGTTAGAATTAAATGGGTTATAAGATAAACAAATCACTTAGTATACTGTTTACTCTAACAGCTACCCCATAAACTTTAGCTTGCTGTTACAGACACACTCTTAAGTTTTACCTCTCAACCTTCTATGATTCAATTATGACTTTCCTCTGGTAACTAAGTATGGGTTTCTGGTCTCCTAGCCCAGCACCCTTGCTACATCTTTCTCCACAGTGGAGTCTGAAGGTACAAGGAGCCTCAGCAGAATGCTACACATTGACTCTCTGCTCTTCTCTCCCAGCCCATGAACCTCAGACTGGGGACAGATGTGGTATTAACCGTCACATTCTGTGGCGTGGAACTGACCTGGCACAGACCCATCTGCTACATTGCTGCTCTCAGCTGTTAGTACTTATTCTAGAAACATGAGACACAATCAAGTTCTGAAATGCTTTGAAGAGTACTCAGCTAGATGTCAAACCTGCTCAGTCTCTGTGGTTTCCCTGTCCCATACACCAGCTCAACCCATGCCAAGCTCCATCTTAGCCTGATAGTTGAGGTGAAAGTGAATGCCATCCCTTGGACAGCTTGTCAGAGAAGTGGCTAATATAGTAAGAAGCCACATCCACATAGTGCCTGCATTTCTTATAGACAAGCAACTTTTTGACATCTGATCTAGCTACTTGCAAGCAACTGCAAATATGGCTAAGGAACAATGACAATAATTATAGTACTAGCTAGTGTTTATTGAATGCTTAACTATGACTCAAGGGCTGTACTAACCAACTGGTGAATACTGCCACACATGCACCCTACAACCCTAGCATTAACTGTTGAAAATAAAGAAACCTTATGTGAAATTTAGAAGACATGTGTCTTTGCCAATATAGGAATGATCTGGGAGGGAGTTGGGAGAAAAGATTGATTTTTATAATTAAATAGCATCTGCCACCCGGAAACAAGGGATAATTTTTATTTTTATTTTTATTTTGGATTTTTCGAGACAGGGTTTCTCTGTGGCTTTGGAGCCTGTCCTGGAACTAGCTCTGTAGACCAGGCTCGTCTCGAACTCACAGAGATCCGCCTGCCTTTGCCTCCCAAGTGCTGGGATTAAAGGCGTGCGCCACCATCGCCCGGCCCGATAATTTTTAATAATGAAAATATGTCCCATAAGAGATAATTCTTACATTTCTCCCATCTATGCTTCCAAGCAACCTTTACATGTGTCTAAAATGCCATCCCATGGTTAAGACTTTGCATTTCTCAGAGGAGTATCTGATCCTATCATAATCATACATGCTGAGACTGACCAGAAACATTGTACATAAGTTATCTCAACTCTCCATTGCTGCTAGAAGTATTTACGAGATGATAAAAACGGGCAGGTAGTTTATATAGCCAGTGATACAAGAGGGGCATCCAAACCCAAGTCTGATTTGCTCCGTATCACAAGCTTGTAAGTAACCATTGCAGGCACAGATTACAATTTACCAAATGATAAGGTAACTCTATCAAAAAAGGTAATAAAAATTATTCCCAACTTTAAATCACCAACATGTGACTGTATTACCTTTTGTCCATGAATGCAAGAAGGGAAAATGACAAAACACACAAAAAAATTATTCATCTATTTTGTAACCATCAGCCGCACCACTACTCTGAATATACCCAGTACTCTGTACATACATAGGACCATAAACCTTAACCAACTGAGGGTGAGCTCCTGAGTGATTAAGTAGGGTAGAAAAATCTTTATAAATGAACAGTTTTGTAGGAAAAAACTAAGTGTGCTCAGACTTACTATCAGGGTTAGAAGGACACATAGGACCAGGATATTAGGAAGCCCATGATTATGATGCTTTTAATTAAAGAATTGTGAGGTCTTTAATTGGCCAATCACTCCGTGCCAGTTAGAAAACATATAGCTATGGAATCATACCAGAAAGTATACTGATTTATAGTGAAGAATCAAGTATATGTTTTCCACCATGAAGCAAATGACTCCAAGACAAATTGGTTCATGATGTTACATTTGAAAGATCTGGTAAGTTCTATTAGTCTCATAATATAGGTCTCAGAACAGTACAAACAAACTGAAATAAAATAAAACACCAAGTCCTAGGTTTATGAGAATATTATTTTCATGGTTTATGTGAATCAACCCAGGTAGGGCACAGTGAGTTACTAATCTCTTTGTCTTAATAAATGTGTTTACGAGTTCAGAGAAAGCAGTTTGATTCAATGTCTCATAGAGCACTCAATTTTGGTAAATTAAAGTTAATAACATTTCTCCATGAGCTACAATGACATTGCACTGTGAACTACAAAGAAAACATAGCCACTCTGCAAAGTGGCAGCAAGGGAAGCCTTTGCACCCTGCCAGTCTCCAGATTTGAGAAGGGTTGAAGAACATGACTCACAAATACAGAGGTGGGTGTGCAGGCAGGGGAGGGCATGGGCTGGTGTGCATGCGATGCTATCTACCTACCCAAATTCTCCCCAAATTCGCAACACCTCCAAAATTAGGGTGACTTTAAGCTTGCCAGGAAAGGCATCCAATCTTGAAAGCTGAGAAAATAGAAATAAAAGATGGAAACCATTACAAATGCCTAAATATTTACCAGACAATCCTGTAAATACTAAGCTTGGAATTGGCTCTTCAGCAATGAAATGCCCCATTGATAAACTCTGTTACAAAGGTGAGACAAACTATACACCTTGCTCCTGAAAGGAACAGAGCCCAGTACTGAATGAAGTTCCTTAACACCTTGGAGGAGTTTACAAATAACCTTTAATGTTCTACTTTGTCATTAATGCCACGTATACTACTGCAGACTAGCGCAGAGCAACGTAATGTAATTATCCATTGTATAGTTCCGCTGTTCCCTCTAATCTAATGTTGCCTCGTGCCTCCTCTTCCTCCACACTGATTAGAAGCAAGGGATATTCTCCCTTTGAGCCGTGTGTCATGACTCTGTAACTCTTCCTCTTTTAATTAGTCCTCTCTTCCTGTGGAATGTCAGAAGCACAGGATAAGGGCTGTCTGTGGTAGCCTGCTCACTTCTCAAAGCCAAGCTCGTTCTTAATTAAAGCATCTTATGTCTGAACAGCATTGCTCTGTTCATAAAATGTTTTCGTGGCCATTACTGCCTTGGATTTGTGCAGTGGATCTCTAAGGGAGACAAGGAAAAGATTACTGTTGTCAGTGGGCAGATGAGCAAACAGATGCACTAGAGGTCACAGGTGTCTGTCAACCCAGAGCATAACTTAGAGCTCATATAGCTGTTTCCTTACCTTTCCGTTGTTGTTTTGGGTTTCCCAATTAAAAAATAATAGTCTTCAGTACTTTCCATATACAGTGTTCAAACACAAAGGCTACGATGATGTCATTAAAAGGCAAAACCAAACACAGATGACAAAGTAGCATATGCATTAGAGAACTCCACTTGAAAACATGTCAATTCAAAAATTATTTGAAATTTGACAGGGACCCAGACAAACATATACTTAATAGGAGAGGCAGTTATGAACCAGCCCTTGGGCTGCCTATGGCGATGCCTGTGTTATACAAACTTCTCAATATACAGTTAGGAACAGAAGAGTTTCTACACATAAAGGCACTCCATGGGAAACCTTGTCCATAGGAATGACAGTTTAGTTCACAAAGAGAAACTTGGTCCTTGGTCTTGAGAAACTCACAGTGTACTGGGAACTGGTAGCCACTGCTTTAGAAAATTTCTTGCTCTAGGAAGCTTCTCTTCCACTACCCCACTACTTACCAGAGTTAGGTAGGCATGAGACAGACTGCATAATATGTTATAATAATTATAATTAGAAAGATTTAGTGTTTATTACAACAGAAATACATTGCTTGAGCCAACATTCTCCAAAACTGACTTTAAAAAAGGTAAGAACATAGAATCAGAACCTTCTTACATATTTGAAATAAGCTATAGGTTTCCATAAATCCTATATGTTTTGGGGAGAAACAAATAAAACCAAGAGAACTAGTTGAGATGAAACAAGAAAGTTTCTAATTTAAACAGGGTCAACTATATGTAGGGTATGGTAACTTTCTTTCCCAGAAGGTAGATAAGATGGCTGGTTATGGGTATGGGACTTAGAAGCAAAGCAACATATCAACGTTGTGTGTAAAGTGCTGTCCCACCACCTATGATCTGGGTAATTTTAAGCAAAAATCTTTTCAAATATTTCAAACTACATTTTCCTTTTATAAAGTGAAGAATCATAATGCCTCTCTCATGGTGTCACTCAAGAGCTTAGTGTGAGGCGCCTCTATGGACCCTGTCATTCACACAGGAATACATGGGACAACCATCTATTTATATTTGGTGCTCGGAGTGTAGATTAGACTCCAGACTTTATGGGACATTTATATTAGTAGGTAAGCATTGATTAAAGACTCACAGAAATCTAAAATTAAAACTATGCCAAGTGTTCTTAAGGGAGCATACAGGGTACTGTGGGAGGAGGTAGGATATGGTCTGCCTAGCAAGTGGAGAGTAAGGAAACAAAGGAATAAACTGAGAAGTCATTAAAGAATAAAAATCTGAAGTAAGAGTAGATGTTATCTGGATAAGGAGAAGTGTCCCTAACCAGAAAGTTTGAGCAAGTTAAAGACTCAATGGAAACAGAGGAGTTTGACAAAACAGCAACATACAAGAAACCTCAAAATGATAGTGGCTATGACCAGGTGGAAAGACAATGGGAGCACAGACATTTGTACTATATATTCTAATTACTGTCCCTCCTCCAATCTCTTATCTCTGTCTCACCCCATGAGCCTCCTCCCTTTCCCTACCAATCATGTTTCCAGACTCATGATTTTTGGTTTGGTTTTGTGACCCATAACCATGCCCGTGAATGTGTTTATTGGACTGGAACTAGCCACTGAAGCCCAATGAAGTCATCAGTGGGAGTACAACTGAAGGGGGTGCCCATGCTCTGAATATTAGCAAGAACCACTTTGGATCAAAAATAATGTAAATTCTAAGAATGTTGAATAAATACTCAGCTCCTCCATAGGAAAATGACCCTCTGTTCAAATCTCTTACACTGTTCTCCAGACTGTGCATCTTTCTTTTGTCTTGAGGATTTCAAACCCAGATACTCACAGAAGCCAGCCAGGGTTGGTGGATGCACACCACATTCTGGAAGGAAAATAGTGGTATATTTTCACAATGAAGCATTACTCTGTCATTTACAAAAATGACATCATGAAATTTGCGCAAATAGATGGAACTAGAAAAGAATCACCCCAAGTGAAGCATCCCAGATACAGAAAAGCAAACATGGTATGTATTTGCTTATATGTGTGTATTAGCTGTGAAATCAATGATAACCAAGCTACAGTCCATAGAACCACAGACAGAGGTTAGATACAGAGTAGTAGAGTAGAGGGAACACCATAGAGCTCTTTTGGTTTTTTATTGGTTTCTTTGTTTGGTTTTGTTTTTTCGAGACAGTTTCTCTGTAGCTTTGGGGCCTATCCTGGAACTAGCTCTTGTAGACCAGGCTGGCCTCAAACTCACAGAGATCGGCTTGCCTCTCTCTCCCGAGTGCTGGGATTAAAGGTGTGTGCTACCACCACCTGGCTTCATAGAGCTCTTTTAAAAAGAAAAATAAAATGAAGAGTTATGGATGAATGGGGGTGCTGGAATGGAAGGATCAAGTGAGGGGAGGTGAGAAGGATATTGGAAGCAATACAAGGAGAGACAGCTAAAATTAAGGGGAATTTGAGGGGTAGTATGTGAACCTAATACAGCTTTTAAAAAACTTCCAAAAATATATGCATATATAAAGACAATCTAAATGAAATCAACAAATAATGAGGAAGAGAGAATTTCAACTGGACATGGCTTGTCACGAAATGAAATTTCCTGTAGCAGGATTGGCTTTCATCTAATTGAATTTTTGGCTAAAGGAGCCCTACTGGAATCCTCAAACAACCCAGACTATTGCCAAGATGTTAACTTGCTCTCCATAAACTGACAACAAGGCCCCATTGCTGATGACAATACCTATACAAGTCATTAAAGGTGGAAATGCTAAGCCAGTGTCTACACAGAGCCTTCATCCCTATATTCCAGCATCTTTGGTATCATAATGTAGTCTGAATCTCTCAGAAGAGAGAAGCAAACACCAAGCCAGCCACAGATCCTTTATCTACAATGGTATACTGTTTTTAAGATATGTTGGGGCAATGGTGGCACAAAGCTTGTCGGAGTAACCAACCAATAACCGATTTGACTTGAGGTACACTCCAAAAGCTGAAACCTATATCTAACACTGCTTGGGTGACCAAGAACCTGAAACTATATAACCCACATGCCTGGGGTAAAAACCAAATAATACTTGTCTAAAAAAGAAGGAGAAGAAGGAGTAAGAGGAAAAGGAGGAGGAGGAGGAGGAGGAGGAG
>NC_022014.1:50566202-50612678 GCF_000317375.1 Microtus ochrogaster | reverse complement strand
AAGAAGAAGAAGAAGAAGAAGAAGAAGAAGAAGAAGAAGAAGAAGAAGAAGAAGAAGAAGAAGAAGAAGAAGAAGAAGAAGAAAAGAAAGAAATAGTGATAAAATAACTCCTAATGATATTCTGCTATACACATAGATCTGTGCCTTGTTCAGCTATTATGAGAGAAACTTCCTCCTGAAGCAGATGGGAACACACCCAGAGATACACAGCCATTCATAATACAGAGAGTGAGAGACCTTGGAAGACTCATCCTTAAATGGGATGTCTCCCTTTAGAGCTCGGGAAATCACATAGAAGAGGAGACACAAAGAGTAAAAGCCATCAGAGATGGAAAACACTAAAAAACAAGGCCCTATAAATCAACACAAGCAATGCTTGTATGAACTCACACAGCCTGAAACAGTATGCACAGGGCCCACATGGGTTCTACCAGGCCCTCTGTATATATGTTATGGCTTCCAGTTTAGTGTTTTATGGGTACATGAACAAGTAGGTTTCTGATTTTTATGTTTTCTCTTGGGCTTGTTTTCTTCTGTTGGTTTGTCTTGTCCAACTTCAATGAGATTGTTTCTGTTTTCTTATTATATTTTAATTTTTTATATTTTTGAATGAGTGAATAAGCAATTGAATGAAAATCCAGCTTCTAGGGTAAAGGTTAACAACTTATCTATCACTTATACCTACTGGGTATATTGACTATTCCAGGACAGGCCTCACATTCAGGAGTAGTATATAATGGACTCCACAGGTTTTATTTGGTTACAGTTTGGTAAAGTTTTTTGGGAGGAGTGAAGATGCTGTTTGGTTGGTTGGCTATTACAGTTTTGTGGGTTTTTTTTTTCTATCTTAAGTGTGATTTTATTTTGTTTTCTTGATTTTAAGGGGTGCTTGTTGTATTGGATTTTTGTTTGTGTTTTGAGGAAACTTAATGTTCGGTGGGTAGGGAGGAGGTGAAGATCTGGGAAGAGGAGAACATGATCAGAATATGTTTAAATTTAGAAATTGCTTTAAATAATAAAATTTTTTTTTTAAATTAGTTAATGATAATCAGGTTCTATTTCTGAGACACATGAGGTAGAATGAAAGAGAACAGACTCATGAAACAGTTCTCTGAACTCCATGGCGCACACATATAAATAAATTAATACTAAGAATTTAAATATACTTTCACTCACAAGATAGCCTCACACATAACTTCAGGTAAGAGCCCAAATGAGCCCAACAGTCTTCAATGTTTGTACTACCTTTGTCTTACCAGTCAAGATTCCTAATGGTTTGCTCCTTGAGGAAGCTTAGACTTAACCCTCTATTTTGTAGAACATGGTATAGCACTTCTTCTAACCTTCTCCTTTTTGATGCAAACTTTCAAGATGTTGCTTCAATCAGAATTGGAAGGAAATCCTCAGGGCAATCCAATTCACATGCCAATTTAAAGGGACAAATGCAGATTTTCTTCTGCCTCCCGAATAAATGGATCTTTTAAAGCATCTCTCTGGGGTGGTTTCCTTTGACAACCTGTCAGGTGTACGGATATAGTATTAGAATATATGTGTTCTGCTGTCTGATTAAATAAACTCTATCAAATTCACACTGGAACTGAATACCAAGAAATAAGCTCTGTGAGAACACACTACCTGTGCTGGTATTCTCATGACGGTCTTTACTCACCAAGCCAACTATTCATCAAAATCTTGTAAAATGTGTCTCCAAGTTGCAGCCCATTCGCTTTGACGGCAGTTGATTAAAACAAGGTATCACTTGCATCCAGATTCTAATTGGAACAATGATGGATTTCTTCAAAACCTGCCTCTTAGATTCCTAGGAGAAGACTTAATTGAACTTAAAAGTTCAAACTATTATAGACCTTTCTATTCTAAATCTTTTATTTATTATTTGGGTGGGATGCATCCAAGGGGAGGCTCAAGGACAATTTTGAGGAGTTAGTTCTCTCTTTCCACCTTCATCAAATATGGGTCACCTGGCTCATCCAGTACTACCCACTGAGCCGTCTCGCCGGAACACCCCTTTAAAAAAAATTTTAATTTATAATTTGGGAACTTTTAAATCTTAAAAGGTGTAGTTTCTCCAGACAATAAAAGGAAAAAGCGAGGGCTGGAGAGATGGCTCAGAGGTTAAGAGCATTGCCTGCTCTTCCAAAGGTCCTGAGTTCAATTCCCAGCAACCACATGGTGGCTCACAACCATCTGCAATGAGGTCTGGTGCCCTCTTCTGGCCTGTAGGCATACACACAGACAGAATACTGTATACATAATAAATAAATATTTTTTAAAAAAAGGAAAAAGCAAGTGTCCAACATCGTCATAAATTCGACAAGATTAATACATGTCCCCAATTTACATCAATTGAACAGAGGCTTATGAGGTTCCAAGATTGGTAAAATTCCCTACTTGTAAAATATGTGGGTTTGAGGACTCGACCAAAACATTTCTTGAAAAATTAGTGAACAAAAAAAGAGAACTATGATAAGAATAAAATGGTAAATACAAACCAATCGGACCACACTGTATACAAAGAGTTTCAATTGAAGATACAAAAAAACAAACAAACAAATAAACAAAAACAAACAAACAAACAAAAAACAGGAAGGAGACTTCTCTTGGAGTATAACATAATTCTATCTGTGTTTCTTCCTCCATTCTTTGGTGTCTCCTTTTAATATATTTTTATTCACAACCAGGAAAATGTTCATCATGTTTGTGAAGTGCATTTAATAACTTAAACAGAAGCGTTTTGCCGGCTCCTGTAAAATATAGGGCCAATAATAAGAACATCAGAAGAAGCGTGTATTTCTGTGCCTCAGTGCAGATGACAGGGCAGTTCTCAAGAAAAGCCTGATTTTGAAAGTTCTGTGCAAGAGAGGCATCCCTGGAAGTGTGGAGTCAATGCAGCAGTGCTGCATGTTATGGACACTAGAATCTGGGGGTCAGAGCCATGGCACAGTGAGATGTGTTCCACTGAGTGTTTATGAAGATTCTCCCAGGCAATGCCAAGAAGCCCACAAGTTGAACGTAAATCACAGCTTATTAGAAACCTACTGTGTGCAAGATACTGAGATAGAAATGTGACAATACAATAAAGCATCCTGCATCAATGACTCAGTGAAGTGATAGGTGGTCCTATCGTTACTGATTATACTTACACTCACTGATAAACTTGACGGCATATTCCACCTTTTATGATGGCTGAGTCTGTGTCTTGGATTAACTAGTCTCTGAAGCTTCTTCAGCCGCTAAGATTCTCTAACTCAAATATACACAACTATGGGGTTTGTGGTGTTAATTAGCACTGGAGATTGGGCTAAGGGACTTACACAGGATAGGCAAGTGTTCGACCACCCAGCTACATCCCCTGCTTTTGTTTTTACTGTTTATGTTGAGTCAGGATCTTACTAAATTGTTCAAACTGACCTTGAACTCACTCTGTAGCTCAAAATGTGCCATGAGCTTTCCATCTTCTTGATTCAGCCTGCAGAGTAACTGCGATCATAGGCCTGTAACATTAGGCCTGGATAAACTATGTATGGATTTTGATACAGAAGTTCACTATGGAATCCAACATGGCTTAGCTCATGACCTTAGACAGGTACCCACATTCTTTGTTTCTTTTTTCTGTTATATTAGAATATTTTTGATTGTTTGTTTCTATGTTTCTAATGATCTCACAGGGTTATAGTTAGTAATGATATGGTAACTCCTGCAAGCAATTTGGAAACACTAGTAATGGGATTATTACTGAAAATACAGAATAATTTAAAAAAGAGAAAAGAACTTATCATTTTTCATTTTACATACCAATCCCAGTTCTCACTCCCTCCACACCCCCATCCACTCCTCAGAGACGGTAAGGCGCATTGCTCTGAGGAAGATCCAGTGCCATCCCTACTATATCTAGGCTAAGCAAGTTGTTCATCCAAAGAGAATAGGTTTCAAAAAAACCAGTACAAGCAGTAGGGATAAATCTTGGTGCCACTGCCAGCGGTCCTGCAGTCTGCCTCAGCCATGCATCTGTCACCTACATTCAGAGGGACTAGTTTGGACCTATGCTGTTTCCTTCCCTGTCTGACTGGAGTTGGTGAGCTCCCATTAGCTCAGGTATGCCCATCATGTTGTTGACCTCTTTGTTCATATTCTCACACCTCCCACTCTTCAACTGGACTGTGGGAGCTAAGTCCAGTGCTCCAATGCAGGTCTCTGCCTCTGTGTCCATCAGTTGCTGGATGAAGGTTCTATGGTGATATTTAAGACAGTCATTAGTCTGACTACAAGGTAAGGCCAGTTCAGGCACCTTCTCCTCTATTGCTTATTTATTTTTTAAGGCTTAAAAACAGATAGTTTCAATTATTGAAGTTAAAACAGATTTTACATATATTTCAAGTGCTTATATTTTGAAAACAAATAGATAAAATCATATAAAGTCTGTTTAAATAAAAATATCAGTATACTGTATGATGTATTAACATCGTTGTCTCTGAGATGAATCAACTCTATTAATTCAATAATTATATAATTTGTAATAATTTACCTTAAGTTCTTATTTCCACTTTGTTTATTTATTTATTTATTGTCGGGCTGGGACATTAAGGAGAGAAAAGAAGGCAAGATGTGGGGCAATTTCTAGAATTTCAAATAACAAATTTAACACAGAGATGGTAGCACCCCTCCTAAATCATTACCTTAACTGCTGCATATGTCAGACACACTAGACTACAAAACTTTCAATTTCTTACACTTGATTAGAAATAAAAGATGTCAATGGCATGAAAGTTCTAGACATTTGTGCAAGAGAGAGTAATGAAGCAAGGTACTGAGAAAGATCATGGCGATGCCCTTATTGTCCAAGGCATCAGAGTCCTAGGGAAACTAGCCAAGTGGGCTCCAAAGTATGGTCCTCAGATGAACAGTTCTGGGCTTGCTGTGAACTGGGTAGGGTGCAAATCCTCTGGCCAGCTCCAGACTTACCGAATAAAAAATCTGGGGGTCAGTCTTCAGCACCTAGTTGTTTTCTTTTTTTAAGTGTTCCAAGGAACTCTAAATTTAGGAACTATGAAATTAAAATGCACCTGCTGAAGTAGTCAGATTAGGTAAGAAAAGGAAAAACTACATGGCAGAAGAGGAGTCAATGAACTGGCCAAAATACTACAGAAATGCTAAGGAAAGTCAGACATAAGCCCAGGTTTCTGGTTTGCCAACTGGTCCCCTTTTTCTAAAATCGAGAGATGGAAAGGAAAGAAGTTAGTAAACTATGTAGGGGAGGAGATGACTTCTCATGTCTTTTAACCATCTTTTCGTTGTTGTTTTGATTTAATTTTTGTTTTTTGTGACAGGGCTTCTCTGTGTAGTACTGGTTGTCCTGGATCTCACTCTATAGACCAGGCTGGCCTCAAACTCAGAGATCTGCCTTCCTCTGTCTCCCTTAGAATTGGGTCTGTACTATAAGGCATCTTATGCTGATAGCAGACTTCAGAGCAGAAAGACCAATGTTCAGATTCCTAATCTACCACACCATAACTGGTAACTTCCTTCCTGGTAAGCCAAATATCTATCTATCTATCTATCTATCTATCTATCTATCTATCTATCTATCTATCTATCTATCTGTGTGTATATATATCTATACACATATATACATATGTATGTACATATAGCAAGATAAGTATAGTGCAAGTATGTCTCAATAACCAAAATTATTCTGACTTGGCTGTATATGGCTATAATTTTAATATTCATCCAATCCTGCTCTCTGTCTCTGTCTGTCTGTCTGTCTGTCTGTCTGTCTCTCTCTCTCTCTCTCTCTCTCTCTCACACACACACACACACACACACACACACACACTTGCTGGTCCCTTCCTCCCCTCAAATAGTTAACCCTTTATGCCTTCTTGTCAATTTACATTTGACTTTAGATTTTATGAGGAAAGATCATGGGATTTTAATCTAAGTCCCAAGTCTAGATTATTTCACATATGACAATCTCTTGGGCAAGAAAGTGAACCATTTTGTTTCTTAGATGGAGTGAGTATGATTTACTCAAGTGGAAATAATTTTTTATTCCCCCCAAAAACAGATGATTTTGTCACCATCATCACAATAACTGGATTTATTTCTTCCAATTATGTATATGTACATAAGGATGGGGTATTGCTGAATGGTTGCTGTGTCCAAGGACAACAGATGCATTGAGTTTCTCTGGCACTTGCAGGAAATTAGAAGACACTTGATGAGGGTGCTGGGAGCCAAACCTGGGTCCTCTGAAATAACAGTGTGTGCTCTTAATTGCTGTGTCATATCTGCAGTCCCAGAAACCACTTTTCAACTCACAAAATCTGCCTAAGTTAGTTCCATACTAATACACAGCCTTCTAAAGTCCAAATCTCCAGCAGCAGTCACTCTTACTGAAAGCTAATTATGTCCAACAGCAGACTGACTGAACTGTAGGTGAGTTTAGCATTGTCTGGTTATCAAAGTACATGATCTTACAGTTAGTGCCCTGTTATTCTTCTCCATAGAAAAACACAAAGGTAGAACAGTGCCGTTTTCTCAGATTTTACAAGGTTTATGCTCATTTACTTTTTTAAATTGTTTTTATTAAGCTATATATTTTTCTCTACTCCCCTCCTTTTCTTACCCCCACTCTCTCCCATGATCCCCATGTTTCCAATTTACTTCAGTGATCTCATCTTTTTCTACTTCGCATGTAGATTAGATCCACGTATGTCTCTCAGAGTATTCTTTGTTGTCTAGGTTCTCTGGGGTTGTAAATTATAGACTGGTTTCTCTTTGTTTTATGTTTAAAAACCACTTATGGCCAGCTGGCCTGGGTCTGGAAAGGCCTGAGATGGAGCTGGACTCTCTGAACGTGGCGGACGGTGGGGACTGCTGAGAGCTCAGGAGCGGTGGCGGTGGGTTTCTGATCCTGCTGCACGCCCTGGCTTTGTGGGAGCCTGGGCAGTTTGGATGCTCGACTTGCTGGACCTGGATGGAGATGGGGGTTCCTTGGACTTCCCACAGGACAGGGAACCCTGATTGCTTTTCGGGCTGAGGGGGGGGACTTGGTTGGGGGGGGAGATGGGGGCGTTGGCGGGGAAGAGACAGAAATGTTTGATGAGTAAATAAATTAAAAAAAAACACTTATGAGTGAGTTCATATTATATTTGTTTTTCTAGGTCTAGGTTACCTCACTCAATATGATGTTTTCTAGATCCATCCATTTGCCTGTAAATTTCAAGATATCATTATCTCCTCCATTGCTGGTGGAAGTACAGACTGGTACAGCTGTTTTGGAAATCAGTATGGCGATTTCTCAAAAAATTAGGAAACAACCTACCTTAATACCAGTAATACCACTCCTGGGTATATACACAAAGTTTGCTCAATCATACCACAAGGACATGTGCTCAACTATGTTCATAGCAGCTTTATAAGTAAAAGCCAGTACCTAGAAACAGCCTAAATGCCCCTCGGCCAAAGAATGGATACAGAAAATGTGGTTCATTTACACAAGGGGATACTACAAGAGGAAAAAAAATAATGACATCATTTATGATTTTTTTTTATTTTTATTTTACCCATATACCATCCTGTTCTCTACCTTACTCTATGCCAGTCTATCTTTTGCAAGTGTCCTTTCTAGATATTTCCTAGGTGAGGTCCTGTCTGTCCAGAAATGTATTTTATTTTCTTCCTACTATGGACAGGGAGACAACTACAGTTCAATAGTTACTTTCTCTTACAATCTTGATGGTGGTATCCAGGCCATTGAAAGTGCTATTGTGTTATTTGTGTGTAAGTGGGGAGGGGTCTTCTGTTCTCTGGGTGCTCTTAAGATCTTCTGCTATGGTCCACATGTCAATTTCTTTAATATGTGTTTGTTAACGGACTCTACATTTTATGTATACTTATTGAACTCCCTGTACCTGTAGATAAAAATCATTCCCTTCAGGAAATTCTCAGCTATTACTAAACATTGTGTCTCCATATGTGGATCCCTAATTAATTATAGAACACCCTTTTGAATTTAGCCTATGTCTTAACTTCAAAAGCAAATTTTATATGTTTGTTTGTTTGTTGTCTTTGTAAGGTGTAGGGGTGATTTCCATGGCTTGCATGTGAAATTTGGAGGACAACTTGTGGAAATTGATTCTCTTCTTCCACCAAGTAGTTTCTAGGGATTTAACTAGGCTAATCAAGCTCAGAGGCTAGTGGCTTTCTCTGCTGAAAAGACTCACAGGTCTTTGTCCTATCTCTCAACATCCATCCCTCTTAGAGTAACCTCCTGTCTGCATGCAGAATTCTGGAGTAACTCCTTAACTTCATTTTTATGGTGCTATTCATCTACCCATTAAGCTTTTTATTCTATTGACATTTTCTTTGGAAAAGTCATAGGATCCAGCTCTTTATAAAATATTCACAAGCATTTCATATGGTCTTTTGTGCGGCTCACATTTTAAAGAACTATCTTTTGTTCCTTCTTTAAACATTCATATACAGCTACTTTCAGCTCTAAATCTGCGAAGTCTACTCCTGGAAATTCTCAGAGGCTAAGCCCAGCTTTCTGCTTGGTTTTCTTTCTGGTATTTCTAGCTGACAATGGGTGCCTTTCTTGCATATCTTTGAGACTTTTGATTGTGGAATCCCCTTTTACATATTCACCCATGGGATTACTATCAGTCTACACAGGAAGCTTTTTCCAGAGAGAGATTTGCAACTGCTTTTGCTAGAAGTGTAAGTCATTAAGCTGGAGACTCTTGGCCGTGTTTCAGGCATGTGTTTAGGACTCCCGGGTTCAGCTCCCTTGATTCTGCCTCACAAGTGCTTGCTCAAGGCTGATACGAATGGGTAGTTGCATTTCTACATGTTTATTTGTGGCCTGAATGGTTTCTACCTTTTTCAGTTGCTACTGGCTCAGCTCTATTCCATTTGGGTTTTACTTTAAGATTTCGGGTTGTTTTTTTTTTTAACTATCAATGTAGTGTAGATGAAATTTTCCCCTCTTCCCTCCAAATCTAACAATGAAAACAAAAACAAAACAGAATCACCTGTGATCCAGACAACTTCAGTACACTGACCTTGAACATACAGTCATGCTGAATTTTCTGTATGGTCATGTAACACCGATTCTTCAATAGAACATTGGAAGCATCACCCAAATGTACTACTTTACTCAATATGTGTTCTTTGCCTCATGGTTTGAGCTTATAAGACCCTGTAGACAAATATGCTAGGAGAGTATGTTTGCATATAAGGGCTCTTTCAAGGCCTTCATGAATCCCCATACCATAGAAATATCAGGTATAGCTCCAGAACCTGTTTTCTGAGGTGATAATCCTTATTAGGCTTTTTAATAACTCAAGCTAGGGACTCACAGCCAGGACAATATACCAGTTTCTTGAGGTTGAATATCTAATCCCACACTCTCACTTCTGAAGGCAGATAGGTTAAAAGGCAAAATGATTCCAATTATCAATGACTTTATCATTCATTCCTATGAAATAAAGATGCCCCCAAAGCACTAGTTTTAGAGAGCTTCTGCATTGCTGAACAAAAGAAGATACCAAGAGGGTGGCATCCAGGGAGAGAGTCTGGAAACGCCATGTGCTCTTACCCAACACAGCATGTTAGGGCGTCTTTAAATCAGTTTGTTCACTGGCTCACCTACACCCTCTGTAATCTGGGGTACTTATAATAAATCAGCAAACAGGTTTAGCAAGTGTGCGTGTGTGTTGTGTGCAACACGTTCATCACTGTAAGCAAATTAACTGAACTTAAAGAGAGGTCTAGAATATGGGTCACAACCTGATACTGTAGATGGGCAGATGTCAATCGGGTTGGGGGTTAAGGACTAGTGGGGCAGAGTCTGAAGATCAGATATTATCTTAAGTAGACCATGCCAGCACCAAATTATAGGACATCCTCCAGGGTTTGCTAAAGAACCCCTCACCTGGCACGTTGATGCTCAAAGGCAAAGTGCTCTTCATTGGCTGTCGAGGTGCTTGAATGTAAAACCGGTTTGCTTTTCTTCAAATGGAGCTGACAGCTTCAATCACTGAATCCTCAGTTTCAAACCTACATTAATACTTTAAATCTTAATTACATACAGTGTTTATTAGTCTCAATCTACTCTGAGCAGTACATACTCTCTCTAGACTCTCCAGAGGTATTCCCCAGGACCACATGCATTAAAGGTCATTGATCGAAAAAACAATGATTACTATCAATCTCACCGTGTATAAAGTTTACAAAAGTAAATTAAACATAGAGTTATTAAATGAAGGCTGGTGAGATAACTCAATGAATAGAAGTACTTGCCACACAAGCCTGGTAATCTGAGTCACAACCCCAGAGCCCAGGTAAAGGCAGGAAAGAACCAACCCTTAAGAGTTGCCCTCTGATCCCTCCACATGTGCCGCCACAGCACACATGCACCAGCACCCATACTGCATGTGCCTGCGTACATGAGCATGCACACCATACTATATACATTTTAAGACAATTATTTAATGAAAGTACAAAGGTTACAGAACTATATATGTTCACTTTTCCACAATGATTCATCTACTTATTATAGTAAATTATAAATACACAATGATATTCTTATTTTAATATTTTGCCGTATCTTGAGACAGGGTCTTGTGTGTCCCAGGCTGGCCTAGAACTCACTGTAAAGTAGAAGAGGGCACTGAACTATTGATTCTCTTGCCTTCGCTGGGATTACAGGCTTGCAGCAGCACACCAGATGAGGATGTGAGGATGCTGGTAGGGATGGACCCCAGCGCTTCACGAATGTTAAACAAGCACCTGATAGGTATATTGAGCTACACCCTCAACCCTGCTCTTCTTAAAATTCTTAATTTAAGTTATTTGAAACCTCTAAGACCCAGAAGGACAAAACAATGTTATCAACTTTGTCTCAGAGGAAGATAAAAAAGGCTTTAATTTTTCATATAATAAGTTACATCCTTTTCTGGATGAATGTCAGTTTCTGTTCCAGTCTGAAACAAGAGAATGGAATCAGGAACATATTTCTTCCTCCGGGTTTCAAAACCAAAACAGACCTAATGATACAAGCACAGTCCCTCAGAGAATGCAATTACAAAGCCTCTGGCTGCTCAAGACCAATTTGTAATCAGAGCATCAAGTCACACTGTACGGAAATGTCAGCTCTGACGCAGCCTTGATGAGCTAAGATTGAACACACGGGCCAGTTTATCATATTATCTCAACTGCCCTCTTTAGAGCTGGCAGGCCCAATTTGAGTGCAAAAAGGATTCCACTCTGAGTGATGCTTGCAGCTGAAAGAGAAAACTGTCCGGATACTATTTTCCATTGCGGCGGTTTTCTTTAACAGAAATGAATGCACACATAAAAATCATTCAACATAAATATTTTCTTGAAATTAAGTGGCACTGGATACATATATCCACCCTAAAATAGTCTTCATCACGTCTGGAACTGAAAGGCTTGCAAGGATTTAAGGTTCGCTTTTGCTATTAAGGGTGTATATTTTATTCAACAAAAATAGATTAATGCACTTCCAGCTTGTGTGTTCAGTCTCTCTTTAGTTGGCTCTTTGTGAGAGTGGAGGGAATGCTGGGAAAATCATAGGAGAAGGCGCTATAAGTAGGAGGGGGAGAGTGTGTTAATTCTCCACAGTGTGTAATTTCAGCCTCCTGCTTTGATCAAACAAACTGATTTTTAAAATGATAACACTCTATAACTTTCAGTATAAAGTGTAATTTCCTACTACTTTTGGAGGTATGAAAATTCTCGACTGATTGGAAATTCACCTCCATTGAGTGCTCTGCCTAGTAGTCTCCCTATGCCTGCCTCAATCTCTGCTATTACCTTCCACTCACAGGTTAGTGAGATTGGGTTCTCCTGCATTTCTTCAGTCACATGTGTTTCTTCATGAAATACTTGTTCACAGGGGACAAATCAGTGCCTCTCATAATCTCAGCAGGATTAATAGGCAAAAGAATTTCCCTGAAAACTACCGAGTTCAGTAACAGAAATGCATTTTTTAAAATAATAGCCATGTAAGCCTCTTTACTACACCATCCACAAAATGAGGCCTGGGCAGTTGAGATGATGCAGGGTTTTGTGTTTATTACATAGCTGTGCTCTGGACCAGTGCAGCCCCCTCCTGGGATCTGCATGCTTTTCAGTACTCTCCACTCTCATACCCACTGTTTTCCCTGTTAGTTTTCAAATGTGAAGCACAGAGCATCACATCCACCTCTTTCCTCACTCTTCCTTCTATGAAGAAAGCTCTTTCAGCCGACACCTGCTGGGCAACAACCAGCTTACTCCACAGTTACTCACAACTGTTTACTGTCCTCAATTGGCTCTGGGTGGAGCTAAGCTAATGCTGGCCTCCACAGGCACCTGTAATCACACATGCGTGCACAGAGAGAGAGAGAGAGAGAGAGAGAGAGAGAGAGAGAGAGAGAGAGAGAGAGAGAGAGAGCTCAGCACAGAAGCTTCCTCCTGCAGCAGAGGGGAACAAATAGAGAAACCCATAGCCAGACATTAAACAGAGTGTGAGAGATAGATCTTGGAAGACTCAGCCCTAAACACTCCACTAAATCCCTCCCCTCAGGGTTCAGTAAACCCTGTAGAACAGGGAAAAGGAGGTAGGAAGAGGATAAAAGCCAGAGGGGATGGAGGACATGAAGAAAATCAGGCCCTCTAAATCAACAGGACCAAAGTACATGTGAACTCACAGAGACAGAGGCAGTATGCACTTATGGCAAGCTACAGCCCACCAAGGCTCCGGGAGCACTGCAGAGGAGGGGATGACGGAGATGCAGGAGTGTGTTATGTGTGCTGTCCATGGGACGTGACATGGCTGTGCACTCATGAACTCATAGAGGCTATGGTTGCCTGCACAAGTCCAAGCAAGCTGAAAAATCCCAACAGGACTGACTGGGAAAGGGGCTATGGAGGCTCTACCTCTAGCTGAGCAGTCACTGGGTCCTGAGGAAGGAGGGAACTGCTTTACTTTGAGATGGAGGCCACCAGTAAATTTTCTGAATCACACACACACACACACACACACACACACACACACACACACACACCTGTGCAGATAGGCCACACCGATTGTCATTATGGTTTATGGTTTCAAAAGAGAATATGAAGTTAGGAAGGAGATGTTTTCACAGGAAAGAACCGAGGGTGAGGAGTAGAATTAGAAACACTGAGACAAATTGTATACATGTATAAAATTTTCAAACAAAAATTACTATAAGACAAAATAATAATATCCCTACCATAGCCCATCTATCATGAAGGCAAGTATGAAAAACTCAGTACATTCCACGTTGTCAAGAACACAGTACCATAGGACCCAGCGGGGCAGTTGTAACAGCTATTATAAAGAAGTCAAATATCTGATGTGGCCCAGAGTCTCACGAACGATAATCTGGATGGCACAATTTCTTAAGAAGGCTTGAAGACTTCATTTTTTATATGACTGAGTAATGCTCCATTATGTAAATGTGCCACATCACAGGTAAATGGATGGAACTAGAAAAAAAAAATCATCTGAGTGAGGTATTCTTGACCCAGAAAGGAATATGTGATCATGTTCAACCATCATCTGAAAGACTTCCTTGTTCAGCACATGGGAACACATACAGAGACCCACAGCCAGACGTTATGCCAATAGTGAGAACAATCTCCTCCCTGGGAACACTCGGCCCTAAATGGTATGTCACCATCACATCCCCTCCCCTCGGGGCTCAGTGAACCTTGCAGAAGAGCCAGAGGATGCAGAGGAAACCAAGGAAGACAAGATCCTCTGAATCAACAGGATCAAAGCTCGTATGAACTCAGAGAATGAGGCAGCTTGCACAGGCCCCCACAGGTCTGCATCAGATAGATCCTAGAGCTGAAAGGAAAAGAGGACTTGTGCTTTCATCCCTAACCCAGAAACCGTCTCCAATTGATAACCACTTGCAAATGAAAATTTGGTTTTCTTGTCAGGCGGTGGTGGCACACACCTTTAATCCCAGCACTTGAAAGGCAGAGGCAGGCGGATCTCTGGGTTTGAGGCCATCTTGGCCTACAAGAGCTAGTTCCAGGATAAGTTCCAAAATCACAGAGAAATCCTGTGTCATAAAAAAGAAAAAGAAGAAAAGAAAAAAAAAGAAAAGAACATTTGGTTTCCTCTAACAGAGTCTCACTAGGGAGCAAACTATTCTGAATGGTGAGTTGCATGCCCCGCAGTAGATGACTAACAGAAAACAAGCTCGGTGTCATCTTTGAAGGTACCTCCTCTCATAATGTCATACTGTGGGGTTTTCTTTTTTAAAATTCTATCTCATTATTCTTATTTCATTTTATTTTCATTTTTTCTCCTCTCTTTTTACCCTACAGGTTCTTTGTGGGTGTATCCTGGCTTCCAGTTTAGTGTTTTCATGGAATACCTGATCTTGCAAACAAGTGTCTTTCTGTTTATTATGCCTTCTCCTAGGCTCTTTCCCTTCTGTTTGCTTTGTCCTATTTGAATGTGTTCATTTTTGTTTTATTTATTTCTTAGTCATCCCTTAGTAGCCTGTCTGTTTTCTAATGAGAGACAGAAAAGGTTGGATCTTTGGAATTTTCTTTGGACTGCCAACCAGCTCCCTAATAAAGACAAGGCAACTAATTATTAGTTATGAATGTTCTGCCTTAGGTTTGTTCCACTACTTCCTTTTACTCCTTTTCTTTCTTCCTTTTTCAAGCCGAAATTCCTCTTCCTACTTACTCTCCCCACATGGCAATTCCACCTATACCTCCTGCCTTGCTATTGGCTGTACAACTTTTTAGTGGACCAATCAGGTTTCTTAATCAGGCAAGATAAAGCAGCAACACATCCTTACATAATTAAACAAATGCAACACATCTTTACATAATTAAACAAATATTCTGCAACATAAAAAATTGCAATGCATCCTTACATAGTTAAACAAATATTCCTCAACAGATCCAGAAGGAAGGAGTAATGGAGAGAAACTTATAGGAGTCAAGAAAAGAGAAACCATAATAAAAATATAAAGTATGTGAAAAAGATCTTTTTTCAACAATAAAATGGGAAAGATAAAATAAAAGTACAAATACAAGTATAGTCTTTAAATGCACCCCAATTTTCTCTTTTGAAACTTATTTCTCAGGGCAGTAGTATTGACAGGTGAGATCTCTGGAAGGTGACTGGCTCACAGGACACTGTCTTCATGAAAAAAATCCATTCTATACTTTGCTAAGGTAAATATCTTGGGTTTGTTCAGTCTGTCTTGCCATGTGATGTTTATAACCATAGTAAACACACACACACACAAAACAGATACCAAGTGCTCTGGGGTTATGCTCTTGGAATGATGGGCTCTGAACTCTAACTTAAATAAACTTCTCTACAAATTAAGTAGTATGTGACATTCAGTTACAGCAATATAAAATGAACAAACATATACATCCAAACCCATATATCAAATATGAACTTTGTCAGTACAACTTCATAAAATAAACCACACATTAGGACAGTGGAGGTCAAAGCCAAATGAAAAGACAGATACATGAGCAATCAATGAAACTAATCTACTGTCAGACTGAAGCTAATTAATGGCTAGAGTCCATAACTAGGGACACTGTCACTCATAGGTTTGAGGTGGTATTGGGAACCTTGGTTCTAATCACATCCACCCCTACTTTGTCAGGTGATCCTGAACAAAGTAGGGATTCTCTCTGGGTTTCACTTTCTCCCTCCACCTGTAAAAGTCTATAGCATCAGATGACAACACTTTCCAAAATATAGATCTTATGACTTGTATCTGAAATATCCTCCAAAGCCCTATGTAGACCATGGTTCCATTGGGCTATGCTGGTAGCTTTAAGAAGGGGACTCACTTAGAGAAAGTTGGGTTATTGGAATGGGTCTACAAAGGAGAAGTGAGAAACGTATGTCTTTTACATCCTGGTTCTGAAGGGAGCATCTTTGCCCCATCTCCCATCTTCCATCACCAGCTCAGAAGTCAAAGGTCCAACCCATCAAGGACTAAAACATCTGAAACCCTGAGCCAGAATAACCACTCCCTCCTTGAAAGTGTGCTTTCTCAGGGAGTTTGTCACAATGACACAAACTGACTAGCACAATTATACCAACAACTCCTTAAGTCATGTGGGAAATTTAAAATATGGACTGGAAGGAATAGAATGGAAAAATATGAGATTATAACCCTCTAGTCTTGGTAAATATTAGCTGACTTTTATTATCTTTGCATATATCATATATGTCTATTTGGGCCATGGGTGAGAGAACATGGAAGAGATATTTATGTGGCACATGGCCTGCTTTAAGGACATTTGCTAACTTTTCTGGGTGTGCATGTACTAAATAACAATATAAAATATGCTTCACAATATATGTCATAGATGTCTGAAAGCCATGGAAATAGGCAAGTCTCCAGGCTTCTTTAAAGCTGTAGATTTCTGAATAATTGAACTAGTGCTAGCTCGTGAGGTTTGAAAAGTTAAAATTTGAATGTAAATACTTGGTCTTCTGGTTACAGCAGTGAAGGTTAACCACAAGTCAACTTTCTCTAGCCTGGAGGATTAACTATTTGGACCGTTTCCTTTGTGTTCACCACATATCCAACTCGGAGGGTTTATTGTCTGGGACAAAGGTAAAAGGAGAGATGTCACCGCTCTTCTATATTGTCATTCTATGTTGGTTCCTATGATTTATATTCTCTCTCTCTCTCTCTCTCTCTCTCTCTCTCTCTCTCTCTCTCTCTCTGTGTGTGTGTGTGTGTGTGTGTGTGTGTGTGTGTGTGCATGTATGTGTGTGTACGCGCACATGTTCATACCTGCAGAAGCTGCATGGTGCCATCCTTTACTTCTCCACCTTCCATCTTGAGACAATGTCTCTCACTAAAGGTGGAGCTCTCCAACAGCCTAAAGTGCCTAGCCAGCATAGCCACTTGATCTATCTATCTCCACTCTCCAATCTCCACTCTCTGAGGGCTAGAGTTAGAGATAAACTTCATCACATCCAGCTTTTATATGGGTCCTTCTGTTTCTGCACCACCCACCCACTTTACCACATGAGCTTTCTCCTCTGCCCCATATAGTGTGTTGCTAATCCTCATTCATGTACCCACAAAATTGTGTTGTTTGGTATGTGGAATGAGAAAAACACACCTTCAGAGCTTAGAAACATGTTGGCGAATCAAGTATGCAATAAGAGACAGAAGGACCAGAAGTGGAAGCTTCGGCAGCTGGCGCTGACAGAGCAGGTAGAATTTATCTTCAGTGCCTGCTAAAAGGCCTCTGCAAAGACGTGGGGTGAGATGCAAGGTCCAGATGGCTATAATATCCCACTTAGGAAACTTTACATTTCCTCATAAGACCAGAGAGAATGCTAAATTAAATCCCAAAGAATAGCCTTTAATGGATGGAAGGCTGTTAGGGAATTATGCAAGGTAGTAAAAGAATCATTTTTTTTTCTGTTGTTGGGGATGCAGAAAGGTGATAACCCCTTAGAGCTAACCCTTAGGTAGCGAAGCAAAATAGTACTAAAGTTCCAGATTGATTGTGGTGGAGAAGCAAGGAGAATTACTATGCGAGCCTCCTCCCTTTGAATCATTACAGTCCCTTTTACTTGCTGTGGGTTAGGGTTGGCAAGGCTTTTGGGATGCAGGGGAGGTGCTAGGTTGAGATATTTCCTCCAACTTGTCAGCACTGATTATAATGTTTTCAGAGGGTCATTCACAATATATCGCATCAATGATCTGTGTCTTACTGTCTCCATAATATTGACACCGTGGGATAAAGATTTGTGTGTTAACAATATCCCAGTACACTGCACACGTTTCTGTGTCTAAGGATGCATTTAAGATGATTCATAACCTACATACTTAGTCATACCCTACGGCATCCTACAGGTAGAGAGAATGGTTCCAAGTGCCTGCTTCCCATGTGAGGCCAGGTATCAGGAGCTTGACAACAAAAGGCCATACATCTCCAATTGTTCAGGTACCACAAACATGACCAGCATAGGTACATCCCTGTTTCTGTTCCCTCTTTGCAGATTATGAGTCCAGCAAGCCAGGACAGCCTCACCAACAGCACCTGCCAAAAAGGTCTCTTATGAGCCTCTTCGACATTTGGAGTCTACATTGGAAAAAGGCTTTTAGACCTGTTTTGCCCAGTTCCTTTCCACAGAGTTTCATCTTAGACCAGGGAGTAGGCTGTATGGATTGCAACTTTCACATGCATTCAGTCAGTGCAAGTGAGCAGCTGGCCACAGATGCGTTAATCATCCTCAGCTGTCCATTAAGAGTCCTGGGCTAGCAGCCAGGAAGCACTGACTCTCACACTGAATCTGATGCTACCTTGCTGGGAAGCCTCAGGCAAGCTCCTTCCCTTTGCTGAGCCTCAGTTTCCTCCTTTCTCCTTCAAGCTGCTAAGACCAGATATCTCCAAACTCCGTTATCATTCCAGAAGCCTATTAATTTCTAAAACTTTTGAGCTCAGAAACAATAGTGTCTTTCTGAGAAACTAATTAAAAGTACAGATAAAATCACATTAACTTATAAATCAGAATGTCCCTTCTAATTACATCTTAAGCAGCATCAGAATGGAACTTGCCCAAAGCTCCCACCACAGTTAATCACCAGCTACTGACATTATTACTCCCACCCCACCTTTGCCTCTGATTCTTCTAGGTAAAGAAGGGTGTCTTTTGGGACACGTTGTATATATGGGTCCCAGTGTTTGGATGGTTCTTCTTTTCATGGTAAAGGGCAACAGCCACTTTTTCTAAGCCACACAGAATGAGCTCAAATTCACTTAACAATTCAAAAAATATTTTCAATGCTTTCTGCATGCCAGACATGGCTCTACAGCTTCCAGAATAACTTCCAGTAAGTACGGGAAGGTAAACTTTATATAGAGACTCAGTTTCAAGTACAAAGAAGTGAAGTGTACTACCATGTCAATGAGCACCATTTTGTAGCATCTAACCCAATTCTGAGGGGGGGCGGTGGGGGGATCATAGTAGAATCTTCACCAAAGAAAGAGTACCTGTGCTTTAACAATTCAACCAAAAAAATAACAGGAGAGAGTAATCCCTGACAATGCTTGGGAACTCAGAGTATCTGTTTGGAGATCATTGAACCACTTAGCAAGCATCCAAAAGTCTCAAAAGATCACCCCTGTCCTGTAGAACAGTCTCCATTGTGGGTTTTATGGAAAGACAAATCAGCACTCAGCCTTAAGATTTAAGAAAGGAAAAAAACAGGGCTGGAGAGATGGCTCAGTGGTTAAGAGCACTGCCTGCTCTTCCAGAGATCCTGAGTTCAATTCCCAGCACCCACATGGTGGCTCACAACCATCTACAATGGGATCTGATGCCCTCTTTTGACACACAGGTGTACATGCAGAGAGCACTCATACATAAAATTAAATAAAGCTAAAAAAAAAAAGGAGCAAACATTTGTATCAATGCAACAGAAGGGTGTGTGGAAAAAAATGTAAGTTCAGAATTTTAGACTTCGTAGTACCCAGACAAGTTACTTAAGCTCTTTGTTGGCACTTTTACTCTTGTTTTAATAGAGCCTCGCATGTGGCTAATGTTCAGTTGTAGCCAGACACCACTAGCTAGAGCAACACCAGACTTTTGCTGGGTCACCTTAGCCACATAAGAGGGTAAGGCTTGGAACCCTACAATTGTCTCAACTTCCAGGAAAAAAAAAAGTTTGGCAAAGTTAATAAACAAGACAACATAGTACAAGCAAGCAAGCTGGAGGTGGGAGGTGGGCTTTACCCCAAGTTGTCCCTACTCAAGTGCCCAAATTTTACCCATCTTCTATTTCTCCACTGCTATGCAAAACTCTCAACATTTTCAGCATTGAAATAGGAAAATGCAGGCCAGCATATTAAGGATGCAGACACTGTAAATATAAACGATCCTCTGTTTTGCATTCTATCCACAAATGACTACAGCTATCTAAAATACATGTACTGCGCAGTTGCTTATCACAGCTACCCAAGGCTCAATTACCACCCTTGAATAAGAGGTCAGGGTTAAAAGCAACAGATTCAAAAGATAAATTTGGACCTGAAAAGGGAGAGATGACAAAATAGTTTGTCGGACAAGACGTCTGTCACCTTTGGCCATATTTCAATGAAACAGAAAAGATGTTGAGGTCACCGAGAAAACAATTTAAGTGGGCCAGAAAGAGACAAGAGCATGGGTGAAGGCTCCTTTTTACCTGCAGAATGAGGCAGCGATCTGCTCAGAGAGCACGGGAATCCTAGTGATGAAGGCATGTTTCTCAGAGTGTAACTAGCTCTACTAAACTCGGAGACAGCCTGATACTTACCCTTGGCCTCACTCTTGATGTCATTTTTGAGTCAAGAGTTAATACAAATACCAACACTGATACATGTTTTACAAGTTAGTACATACAAATGTAACAAAGATCCACATGTTTGTGGCACTTCTCAAACAGCTGTCACAGATCTTTTTAAGTGAGCTGGTCTGTTTGCTTATGTGGTTGATTGGTATATCAACTATGTAGAGTCCACTGTTTTGTGTATTTAAATTTTCTTGAAGCAGGAGGGGCTTAAAGATCTCCTGAAGCTGTCTGGAAGGGCTCCACAATGTGAGAATCCAAGAGCTGTGAATAATTGGGGCAAATGGTACTGTGCAGATGTAGGCTTAGGGCATGGACTAAAAATACAGATTTCTGGGCTCTCTGCCCTAAAGTTTTAATTCAGTGAGCCTCTAGGAGGGTCCAGGAACTTGCTTACATGTTGACTAAGAGGTTTATATGACCTTGGTACCTAGTCCTATACAACTACAGGTCAACTAGAAATTACTGAAGCTCCAGATACTGGGTACAGGTCTCAATTTGGCATTTGATGGCTGTGGGCTTTCTGGCACATCATCCCTCAATTTCTTCAGCCACTTTTACCCCTCAACTGGCAAAGTGTAGAAGTGCTTGGGGAAAATCTCTTTCGTGACTTCATCTGTGTAAACAGGGTAGGTGCTAGTCTGATCTATAATGGAGATCTCATGATTAAGTCAACCAAAATGTGAGCTCAAAACATCAGCACTTCTGCCTTCTAACTGAACCACAGCTAGACATGTGTTTCTCTGGGAAAAGCTATAGAATGTCAGTAAGTCTCAGACTCCTCCACCACGAAATACAAATGACAATAACAGTACCCCTGGCATTGGTTTTCGCACCACATGGGCTAATTGTTTATAAGGAGTGGCTAGAACGAGGTCCCGCTGACTGTCCGGTATCCCTTAGTTACAAATACCCCTAGCAAGGTCAACCAGAGGAGCCGGTCTACTGTCCCCTGGAGTTCCTATGATTAATGAGGCTCATGGAAAGGTAACCCTGGCTGAGTGCTTCCTTGGGCTTGTCCTTTTATCAAGAGATACTCAGTAGAAATGAGCTCTTCTGGGGAGGATGTGATACAGGAAGGATGTGTTAGTCCTATCTCCCAGGAGGAAATCCAGGGACAAATTAGAGAAGGGTATTAGAGGTCTACATTGTGTTTTTCAGAGGAGGGCCCGGCGATGACCTTCTTCAGCATCTACTGGAATACTCATTAAATGTGTCTATCGCTGTCTCCACTGGCTCACACTCCCAGAGGAACGAGGAGGTCCCATCGCTTGCCTTTCCCAGAGCCTCTCTCTACTCTTACACATCATCAGTGGCACAGTCAAAGGTTCCTGGGCTCCCATGCTTCTGTCCTGTGGATATCATTTCTTCTGGGAGGAGGAGGCGGTGAAGACAACTGCACTGCGCATCAGTGTATTTACCAAGAGTCCAGTTCCCCATATCTGACCACCTTCCCTGCAGCTGGGTTCCTAAACAGTGTATGATTTCTGAATCACTCATACCTCCTCAAAGAAACACACTAACCAAGAGCTGACCGCAAAGGGATACAGGTTATCTCAACTTCCTTGGGATGGTATTTGGTTAATATAAATTAGATACAAAAGGCATGTGCATCCAATCCCTGTGTCTCCTCTGTTTCTCCCACCAGGATGTTCCACCCTCCAGGGTCTTATTCTATTCTTTGATCCCCTATTCTTTCCTTACATTTCTTTGTCCTCCCTCTCCTTCCTTTTCTCTCTAATAATTTGTCTTGGTACCCTATGATTTTTGTCCACATTTTCTCTATCTCTGTCTCTGTATCCATCCCAGTCTCCTTGTGTTTGCTCTTACGGCTCTCTATCTGCATCTCCCTAGTTTTGCTTTTTTTGTTTTTGTCCTTACATTTCTTTGTGTATCCTTGTCATCCATAATGCTTTGCTGTCCTTTCATGCTTTTGACACCCCAGGGGCAGGTTCCCCACCCAGCATGAAAGTCCCAATGTCACTGACAAAACATGGGTCTCATGCTAATCAGCAAGTGTATGCTAAAAGTCAAACCTGATACTTCATTATTTAATAACTATGAGAAATCCCCAGATAGAGACCCAGAGCAAGGAGAGCTCTCACCCAGTGGAAAACTAAACTTAGACGACCTGCTGAAATACAAAAACACTTAGAAAGGCAGCAAGACCAAAGACCAATACCCTCTTCTGGAGGGAAAAATATAGGTCCCAGTGTTAGTGGTTGAAGGTTCTTTCGCATTTTAGGATGCCTACCACTTTATTCTAGGGTTCAGACTTCTCGTTACAACCTGGTGGCAGAGTCTCCTAAATGTATATTAGGACAGTTTTTCCTTCTCACATCTCCACCGATGCTCAGAGCCATTCAGCTAACATTCTTCAACACGAGTCAAGTAAAAGCTGAGAGCCTGCTATGGATGCAGACTCAGACTGATGCCCCCTCCAGATACAAACAAGGATATGCACCCTGTCTGATTTCGAGCTTCACTTTTCACTCTAAATTCTGTCTTTTCAAAGTCACACACACACACACACACACACACACACACACACACACCATACACAATCAGGGATGGTTGGCCTATACTATATGTCATGGACAAACTGTATTCTATATGTCACGACCGAAACATTGCATACTTTCTGTAGATGCTGCTGTGGAGTGCTAACAGAACGTCTACTGGGAAGACCAGAAGGATGGTGGCTTCAGGAGAAAAGTGAAAACACAAACACCCTCTCCCAAGTCTGGGCAGCAGCAATTCTCTCTCTCTCTCTCTCTCTCTCTCTCTCTCTCTCTCTCTCTCTCTCTCATTTCTTCTACCCAGCTCTACCTGTCCACACATTCACTTGTACGTACAAGCATACACTCATACCTATCCGTGTCAAAGTTTCAGAATGAAAGTACAAGGGAGGCGGGTAAAGAATGTACTCCCCTACTCTAGCACGCAAGCCTCCTGGTGTTCTTTAAAGCTCCCCTCCTACCACTGGAGTACAGAGCAGCAAAACTGAGATTTGGCTCTCAGCCTAGCCTTGGGAAGCAGAATACCCGCCACCAGGGACCAAGGGAGAAAGTCAGGGCTCAGGTCCAAAGAACAGACAAGTCCAAGTCGCCCAGCTGAAAGGCCCCTCAGATGCCTGTATGTTGAAACCTCAGCCAGACACACAAAGGAGCTGCTGTTTTCCTACAGGAGGCATTTGGATGCCTCCCACAGCCCAAATTGGGCTGGAGCTCAGAAAGCTCATTTCCTTACCCATGTTCAAATGTTATCATGCAAGTTGATAGAGCCAGCCAGGGCCCCGTGGGAGAGCGAGTGGTTCTCCTACAGGAACCCAACTACAGGAAGCATGCATAAGCCACCTGTTGGTCTGGGTCGGCCTGCCCTGTATCAGCCTGCTGCAAACCTTCATCTTGTAAAAAGTACCCCCATGCTCGATTCAGTAGCAAGAAATACTTCACTCCTGTCACTTCCTCCAGCCACCTCTTCTGACCCCTCCCTCCCAGTCTCTCTCTCTCCCTCTTCTCCCTTGCTCCCTTTCTTTTGTACCCCCAATCGACTTTCCCCACATTCTCTCTTAATATTCCAGCAGTCATTTCTCTTTAACGAAGTACACTTAGCGTCTTCCTAGGGACTGGGGGTTGCCCATAATCTTCCAGCGCCCCAGTAGCAGCAGATCTCCAAGCGCTTACACTCGCTTACAGGACGCGCAAGCAAGCTGAAAAGACCCAATGGCCAGTTGATGGGGAAGAGTCTGTGATCTGTTCTCAAAATCCCCCTTTCTCCTTGGGAAGGGTGCTCTTCCTTGGTTTTAGTAAAGAACCAATGTTTTGCTCCGCTGCCAATCTCAGTATAGGTGCAGGAGACCTAACTTTCTGGCGTCTGCCCGGCATTCCTGCAAACTGATATCTGGGAGGAAAGGACACCAGCAGCAGCGGCTACTCACCCTCAATATAGACTTCCCCTTCAGGGGTTTCCAGCAGTCTGGTGCACGCAGGGTCTGCGAATCCCCTTAGTGTTTCTCACTCCTCTTCTGGGCCGCACTGCGAGAGCTACGCGCTCCTAGCTGGGCGGCCGAGGGCAGTGGATCCCATGGGTGGCGAGTTGGCAGAGGGCGCGCCGCCCGGCTGGGGGCGCATCGCTCCCGGGGCTGGCGCAGGCTGCCGTGGACCGAGAGGCTCTCGGGGAAGTTGACTGTGCTGGGGACAGACTTCGGACTTGGCGCCGGCTCCGCCCCGGGTGGCCCTATGCGTCCTCCGGGAGTGATCCGAGGACTTGCCGGTGGAAGGTAATTGGGGACGGCCAGTGCGGGCCGAGTGGCTGCAGAAGGTGTCCCCGGCCACCGCCTAGAAGCAGCGCAGCGACATTGTGCCTCCCGCCCGAAGCCCTCAGCGCTGGCAGGAGCTAAGGGCAAGCAACCCAGCCAGGCTGCCTGCTCCTGGGATGCAGGCGCCCTTCGCTCAGAACACCGGTCGCTTCAGCCCTCTGCGCCACTGGCGTCACTGTCCGGTTCCCCTCCGCTGCTCCTCCCGCTTGCAGTGAGAGAGGGTGAGCACTAAGCGGACGCCGCTCCCGCAGCATGGAGGGCGATCTGCCCTGCTCCGGCTTGGGCTCGGGCAGCAGCGGCCGCCGCCTCCCGCGCGCCCACGTGCGGGAGCCCCGGTGTGCGCGCTCCGGCTGGCGGAGCTGGAAAGAGGGAGCGAGGGCGAGCCTCGTGTGGGGGCGGCGGGGACAGCCCGCACCCCCGCACGGCTGAGGACAAGCTGCCGGGGCTCCAGAGGGCGCAGGGCTCCTAGCCTGCGCTCAGAGAAGGGGGCTGCGCAGGGCCCTCTTCCTTTGCAAAGAGCCCCAGTGAAACCCAGGGGAATGGGGGTGGGGAGGGGCGCCCTGCTCCGCAGGCAGGATCAGCCCCTAAGCAGCTACGTGTCACCACTGTCTCCTCCGACAGAACCGTATCCAATTTCTTTGGAATCCTCTCCTGTCTCCCCCGAGGAGAATGGAGTTCCGATAGGGAGTAAGGGAGCCTGCAGGTTCCCAGGGACAGCTTGTTCCGGCTTGCCCCGCCTTCCTCCCAGAGTAAGCACTTTTCCCGTTAACCAACAGACTCCAAGGGGCTCCTCCTTCCAAAGAGAAGGGAATTGACTTGCAAGATGGGCCTGACACCCTCCAATCAACTGGCTCAAAATTGAAGAGTCCCAACTCTGAGCGGACTCCACTGAGGAGCCCACACATCTCTGTAGTCGGTCGGTTATCTCCTGAGTTCTGCAAACCCTTCAGTCAAGCCCTCCTGAGCCTCTTTCCCTCAGCCATAAAATGAGGTTCTTTCCTGATAAGAGTAGGAAAAAGACACAAAACAAAACCAACCAACTGTGGAAGAATTTAAAAATTAGAAGGCAATTCAAAAGATTGGTAATAGTTTACTGCTAACAAGAAACACGATTAAATGAAGGAAACAAAAGAGGGAATAGAAAATGATACCTATAAGGCATCAAAATTAGCGAAATGAGCATTGTTTACTGGGTACCATGTGCATTTTTTTAGGGACCATCTCCTCCAGTGTCCATCACCATAATGAAGAAATTCAGGCTCAGAAAAGACAAAGGGCCCTACCCTGCCCTCTGTGTTCAGTTTGGTCAGGCCCCGGTTTGGTTTCCAGCCGCCAATCTGATTTTTCCAGAGCACAATTTATGTTTAGCAATACTGTAAGAAGACATAAGCAAAAAGGGTGTGGAAAAGAGAGATGCGGATGAGGAGGGAGAAGGTTCTTCCTGGGTTTAAGAAAAGCTTCCCGGAATAAGTAGGAGATCAGCAAATCCTAAAGAGAAGTGAAAGTAATGGAGAGAGGTAACAAGTCACCACGAAGGCCCAGGAGGTCACAGCAGAGCAGTAGTGACACCTTTGCAGGACTGCTCTGATGTGTCTATGGGCTCTTGAGTTCAGCACCACTTGGAAGCTGGACAGCAGCAGCGCTTGGGACAGTACCAAGGCTGTCAACTGAAAGCCAAAAGCCAGAACAGGGAAGACCTTGCTACCTCCTTGGTCCTTGTCAGCACTGAACTCACAAAGGAGTGCTTAGAGGAACTACCTGGGGTCTCCCTGTAGACAGTGTCTCCTTTTAGCAATCTGTCCCCTGCCTGGACGACCAACAGTAACAGCACTCAGGGAAGGAGAGGATGACTCTTCAAATGGAGGAGCAAGGGAAGAAAGAAAGTTACCCAGAACTCTTGCTCACAGAACTATCACCAATGAACGGTTATCAGAAGAAAAAAAAATACCTGTTAAACCATTGTGTGTTCTGAATGTTTTGTGTCTGTTGGAAACTTTTTTTTCCAATTGACTTTTCTTTCATCGCTTTACAAGAGTGTGAAGTTAAAGGGTTGAACATAAAGGAGAGCAGTTGAGTAGCTAATGAGGCTTACTGGAGGAAGAATGAAGCAGAAGGATGGCAGAGGCAGAGGAAGTCTTGGATGGCATTTTCCAAGCACACTCCCCTGCAGTCTGTATGGGCCTGAGGCTGCTGACCAAGGAAAGAAAGAATATCCAATTACAGGGAACAAGGCATATTCCCTCTGATTGTACAGTGATACCTGCCAAGTTATCTTTCCTGAAATCAAAATGGTTTCTTTTGAAAGCAGTATTTTCCCTGCCAAGGGAAATATACCACAGGAGATTTCTTATCTTCACCGGCCCATAGAACTTTATAATGAAGAATATTATGATTTATTCAATATCCATAAAAGCAAGGCCTAAAATTGAGTGACAGGATCACAGTGTTTCACATAGTAAGAGACAAGAAATGGTGAGTAGTTCAGGCCCTCATTTTTTTAAAGTTATAGTTACTTAATTTTTAGATTCCAATTAACTCGGGCTAACATTGAACTCCTGATCTTCCTTTGCCCACTGTCCAGGTTCTAGGACTGTAGGTGTGTGCTACCACACTGAATTTGCATAGTATTAGTGATTAAAACCAAGGATTCATGCATGCTGGGCAAACAGTCTACTAGTTCAGTCACATGCCCAAAATTCAGGCCTTCATTATAAAGGACTCCTGAACAGTTATCAGAGATATTTCATCAGAGGCAAAAGAAAAGAAAAGAAAGAAGGAAGGAGAAAAGAAGAAAGGAAGGAAGGAGAGAAGAAAGAAAGAAAGAAAGAAAGAAAGAAAGAAAGAAAGAAAGCTATTAGCCTAGGTTTTCGATTTCAAACTTAGTGTCTTGAGAGCCCATTATACAGGACAGTATAGATACAATAGTTGCTGTTTATTATAAAGAAAAACAAGTATGAATTGCCTCAAAAAGCTGGAAGTAAATAATGTTTACTTAGTATCTATTACGCACCATTCACTGTAGCAGGCACTTACATCATTTCATAAAAAAGCATGCTCCATTTCATACAACTCTCCATGTAAAGAAGTCCATGTAATAGAATTATCTCCATCTTTTACATGTAAAAGGGAAGCCTCATAGAAGACAAATAATTTCAACTTTAGAACAGAATGTTCCAGTTTCCCTTCCCTCGTTTCTATTTCTCTCTTTCTCCCCGCTTTCCTCCTCCCTCCTTCTCATATTTTGGTTCTTAGTACACAGGACATTTCAAGGAACAAACAGTCTAAAAGATGGAAGGGCAGAGTCCTGGGTGAAGAAGAGGACTGAGACAGTAGACCCAAGGAGTTTCTGCCTTGCTAAGAGGCAGGGACTCTTGAAAAGATCATTTGTTTTGCATCAGGGCAGAAATGCTTTTAAGTACTCTGGGTGCACCCTGGTGTGCAGAATACACAAAGTGGCTAAGTGGTAGCCAGTCACACGAGAGAGCTAACACTCCTGCTGAGAGCTGCATTGGTGCAGCTTAATGTCAAGTTTTGCATAAGGAGTTGGGGTTCATGAACATTAAGAGACAAAAACTGATGTTAGTTGAGATAAGGAGAGACTAATTTCAAGATCCCCTCAGGAAACACATGGAAATAGTGAAGCAATGCCTCTGAAAGGGACTAGAGACTAGAGAGTGGGGGTGAAATCCCCTCTTTTATAGATAACTAGTGTGTGTGTGTGTGTGTGTGTATGTGTTCGTCCATTTTCTTCCCTTGCCATGCTTACACTCATTTCCTTTTTTGCTGAAATAAAATGATAACTCTGCTCTTTTGCTACTGCAGTAGATGTCCAGGCCATCAATTTCACATCTTTTAAACTTGCTGTCTCAGAGTCTCAAGTCTTTCCCAGAAGACTGCTTTACCTCTCTTAGACTGAATATCTAACTCTGGACAACTCAAGAGTGTGCAATCACAGTATTAGCAAGTCTGCTAGAAGCTGAGCCCCCTGAATTAGGCCTAAAGTAGGGAAAGCGGGATAAGGCTCACTGTCTGATGCTCTAGAAACAGGTCTGGGGGTGTTACACATGCGTGAGACTACATGTGGGAGGCAGCCAGGGTGACATGAGGGTTGTCAGTGCCTTCACTGCTTCAGATCCCTGAAGAATACAACATGTAGCTCCTTTGAGATCCTTGTCCCCATGGAGCTGAGCATGTGGATCAGAATCTATGGGAACTCCTGAATAACATCGCTAGAGGCTTCTGATGTCTATCGGAAGACTCTCTCCAGTTCTGGTTTTGGAGAAAGAACACAGAGTGGACACCTGGAAAACTTGCAACAAAACCCTGCATCTTCCTTTGCATGTTATGCAATTTGAGGCAAGATACCTCAGTTCCTCAACATCATGAGGCTGTGAAGAATGTCCTGCCTCATACAGAAAGGGACTCTCAGAATCAAATGAGATAACAGCTGTGAAACATCTGGCTTTAAGTCCAATCCAAAACACTGGGCAAATATAAAGGATTATTAGTTATATGAAAAGTATCCGGCAGGCAATGAGTTGTAGCACTTAGGCTACCTCTGCAAATACTTATTTCAACCGTGCTCTTCAGAGGAGAAAGAAATCACGCTGTGAAAAATGTAATGAATGTGAAATATGTTTATTCTATTTTTTACAAGGCATGGTTCAATGAAGAAGACCAACGTAGTTCCCAAATGAGAGACTAGAACGTATACAGCATCCAGGAAATGAGAGCCTTCTATAGATTGAATGTTAGAAGTATCAGTGTAGCCGGGCGGTGGTGGCGCACGCCTTTAATCCCAGCACTCGGGAGGCAGAGGCAGGCGGATCTCTGTGAGTTCGAGACCAGCCTGGTCTACAAAAGCTAGTTCCAGGACAGGCTCCAAAGCCACAGAGAAACCCTGTCTCGAAAAACCAAAAAAAAAAAAAAAAAAGAAGTATCAGTGTAGTGCTGGCAGTAACAATGAGCCCGTGAACACCCTGTTCCAGGCACTGTGTTCACCGCTCTCCATATAGAACCTTATTAAATTCATATAACCTTATCTACTGGGCTTCACTTTTGTCTCTGTTCTAAAAATTGAAGAAAATGAAGCAAGTTAGGTTCATAGCTTACAGAGTCTCAATGGTAACAAGTGATAGAGTCATATTTACTTCTATTAGAACCTAGTGGCTTCAAAGAAAAAGTAATTAAGAGATATTAATTAAGGTTCTGTGTTTTACATTCAAGATTCTATGATAAGGTTCTGTGTTTTACATTCAAGATTCTATGATAGAAATGTGTTATCTACAGGAGACCTGTAACAACCAAAATTATCGAGTCAGAAATCTATGTGGTTTTGAGGCATGACGTTTTTACACTGGCCATAGATGTTCACTAAGTAAAATTTATCTTAATCGTTACACGCCAATTGAAATGACTAAAATAATGACTGTACCAGCTGTTGGTGTGGGTATCAAGCAAAGGTGCCAATGCTGGAGGAACTACAAAATAGTTTGGGGAATGACAGCTTGACAGTATCTTAGAAAGCTAAACACAGTCTTATTTTGTGATTTGAAAAATAAATAAATTGACTGTTCAGGCATTTACACAGTTTGTTTGAAGTCATCTCCACACAGAAACCTGCAGTCAAATGTTTAGGGCTGCTTTAATTCATGAGTGCCCCAAACTACAAACTAAAGCGTACTTTAACAAGCAAATGGGTAAGCAAACGGCAATACTTCTAGACAACAGATACAATAGTATCCAGTGACCCAAAGCAACGAGCTATCAAACAACACAAAGCCAGATGTGAATCCTACCTGCATGTTGATAAACAAAGGAGGAAATCTAAAAGTGTTACATACCATGTAACTCTAATTATGTCACATTCTGGTGGGGAAAGTGAAGCTATAGATGTTAAACTGATGGGTAGTTGTCAGGAGCTTGGGGGAGGAGGAGAACTGAACGGTGAAGCCCAGAGTTTTGCCGTGATGAAACTATTCAGTATGTTGTTGTGATTGTTTATAATTGGTAAAATAGATCGGTGTCAATATCCAGAGCCTCAGAGCACAAGAGGAAACCCCAACACATGCAATAAATGAAAAAAGGTTATCTGGGGCAGGGGGACCAGGGAATATTATGAAGAAATGTGTATTTTGGTAAGAGAATCTGGCTGCTTTACAAATACATAAAACAACTAAGTAACAGAAGTGAAAACGTGGGGATGTACCTAAGCCTGTCAGATTAATACAAAGGGAAGGGAATAGGATTACCGTGGTACAAGAGGTAAAGTTGTTTCCCAAGAGGAACAACTATGAAACCACTCTGAACATGAACTAGGAGTGGAAAGACATCTAGAGGAATGATTGGTAGGAGCTAGGTTTTTACCCTGGTGTGGAAAGCAATAGGATGAACAATGGGAACTGACTAGAACAATCCACACAGTAGTGGGGTTTGGGTAGAGGTATTAATATTGACTCTCAATTAGCATATATATATATATATATATATATATATATATATATATATATAACTACATATAAAAGGTTACAGATATATTAACACATGTAGGTTAGTATGCTTTACTTTCATATAATAAGACCTGAAAATAAATAACATCCTATTAGTTGTGTATGCCTAGCACTCAGGACTTAGTTTCTCATGCTATTCTCCGACAAAGAAACCAGAGAACCTCAGAGGCAATGGTTGATTCTAGAATAAATGCCATAAAATTTAAAAATTAAGCCTAAGGCATTTTGATAATAGAGGACAGTAAAAAAATGATCAAAACACACACACACACACACACAAAATCATAAAGATTTGGCAAATGAACAAAGGAGCCAACTGAAAGAACAACGAGCAAAGGATATAGTAACTAGATTATAATCCAAACTAGAAACACATGTTAAAATTCTCACAGTTCAAAATTAATAAACAATTGAGCAAATGACTAAATGAACAAATAAATGTGAGAGAAGAAATACATCTCTTATGGAAATAATTAATATTTCAATAATTAATATATATATAGCTTCCCCTCAACAAGGAACTGTCCATGCCCTAAGAATGAGCAATGCATCATGACTTCTTTCGAAGGGAATAGAAAAAAAAAAAGGCAAACTGTACAGTGGACAAACCTGAGAAATCCTTCCCGTGACAGGTATCAAGGCTAGCATGCATGGTAAGCCATGTGCTTGGACTCTTGGCATGATGTGACAAAAGGATCCTCTGGTATCTGTGGTCCTTCTCCCAGGATTCCATAGCTGTAGTCTAATGACGAATAAAACAGGGAAGTCTCAGCTAGGGATGCTGCTGCATAGAGATTTTCTCTCAGTTAAAGCATTTGATCTTAGAAGGAAACTCATTAAGACACTGTGTGTTTGCAGGGAGGATAAACATTGCATCCTAAAGGGAACCTCAATAGTTTCAGGAAGTCCCTAAAACTGACAGATTCACTACATTTTTAACATTCCCAAACATATATAAGCAGTAAGGATGGCTGAGGGCTACTCTCAAACAAAGACAAACTGCATGGAAGACTTTCAGACCAGTTAAAATGCCTGGATGATATGGGGGCCAGCCTAACTACCTGGAAAGGTTTGGATAAATTAAGCTGCCTAGGAAAAACACTCTCCAACCAGTTGAACTACCGACAGGCTGTGAGATGTGTTCTAGGCTCCTAGCTTTTGCGGTAGGCTTTGGGGTAGCACTGTGTTTGAGCCATTTCTGTCCCTGTAACTAACCCTAATCCATACTGCTGTATGTAACCCTGATAAAGCTCATTCATTCACCAGGTTGGACTTTGGTAGTATCAAGACTTTCATCTGTCTTTAGTCCCTGTCAAAGACATCTGTCCAAATCTTCCCAGAATAGTGACAAATGGCAGATGCCCTACAAAATACCTGTGTTGGAAGCCTCAGTGCCATCAAGATTTCAGAAAGGAAGTGAAGCCTGTGAAACAGTCTTATCTAAGAGACACTCAGAGAAATGTAGTGTGGTCTGTAATGAGGTCCTAAAAACAAAAAGGACAGTAGATCAAAAATGAAAATAAATGAATAAAATGGGCTTCAATAATAATGGCCTAGTATCAGTTCATTAATTTGTCAAATGTGTTGTATAAGATAAAATGATAGTAATAAAGAAAGCGCATATGAGGAATTATTCTAATAAGCCTAAAACCAACTAAAATAAAGTGTATTATTCTGCATGCTATATGGATGTTGTATATGTGCACATGTTGGTGAATATAGAGACTAGTGGTAGACCTTGAATGTCTTCCTCTACCACGGGAGCCTCTTTCCCTTGAGATTAAAGTCTTTCATTGAACCAGATAGTCAGCAAACTCTTACAGTCATTCCATCATTGCCTGTCCCTCCCTTCCCCACAATAGTGGAATTATCGGAACCCACAGTCATACCTGGTCATGTTCTTCTAATGTAGGTGCTGGGGATTTGAACTCAGATTCTCTCAAGTGCTGTTACCCACTGAGCCATTACTCCAGCCCCATAGAATTTATTTATTTGATGTATAAAGCAAACAGAAAACAATTCTAATGTCTCAGGAGATAGGACACAAGGAATACATAGTATTCTTTCCTTGAATAACAAAATATGTAAAATAAGAAAATGCAAAGCATAATCAAATTAACTAACTGAGACCCACTAATGAGAAAAAATGAAAAAATAAGTTACTTTTCCAGATTGGTTGAGGTCTCCATTCTTAAGCACTGGAAACATCATGCTGTGGTCCAGAGCAATTCTCATGCTCATTTTTCTGCTTGTTGGGCCTGTTCTGTTCATATTTAATGGCTACTTAGACATCTCAGAGATAACATTGATCTGAATGTTAGAGTGCAATCGATTATTCAGCATGCTGCTATTAAAATGTCCCTTCCTGCATAGGCACTTGCCTTACACACAGGAAGCTCATTTTGTCAACAGCTCAGATGCACTGCTTATCAGACACAATCTCAACAAAACAGATGACATCAAACTTCATGAGCAGCTTGATTTCAAGTTCAGAACCCAATAGCAAAATGCTAATGTGGATTTAGAAGACCACAGGGCTACTTATTTGCGGATGGCAAAAAGATGGAGGGAATGTTTTAAAACGATGACTATTTTCATTTATCTAGAGATTGCTTAATAGGGAAAAATGTGTGTATGGTAACTGTGGCCATTTGAACTGAGTAAAAACAATTAGGAAGTGATTCAAATCCCAATTTCCATCCATTTTCTTTAATCTATTCATTGGCTTGTTGGAGGCCAGAACAACAAAATGAAGATTGCTAGCCAACTCAGAATCACTAAGGGAAAGATGCTACATTCTGTTATTCACCCACAACAAGGGAAAATGGGCAGAATCCAAATCCTTTGGGCTCACAGAGCTGCATAATTTGTTCACCAATACTTTCCAAGTAGTGTTTTTTGGGGGATGAACAAGTTTTCTGAAGTTCTTTTAGATATCGTTATACTTTTAAACAGCACATTAGTACTTCAACGCAAGATATTTATTTGTTTTCCCAGTAAATGTTCCTGAATAAAAATTTAAAATTCAGCACAGCGGTGTGACCATCTTGTTTTATTTCTTTAGATTCCTGTGAGATTAAGTTACACATATGGGCTTTGAATTTTGTGAATTTAGCAAACACATGTAATGGTCATAAATATGGAAGAGATCATAAAGAATGATTGAGTAATAGCATTCCTAGGTGTATACAAAAACTAGTGTTAAATGAAAATTCATTATCTACTACTAATAATAGTCAAAAAGTAGAAATAATCCCTCAATGATGATGACAGATAAAATATGGTATATCTACACAATAGAATATTATCTAATCATAAAAAGAAACTACAATTAGAATGTGGATGAACCTTGAAAACACACTAAGTGAAAGAGGTCAGACACAAAAGTTCTAATATTGCATGATTCCTTTTATAATGACAAACTCACAAAGATAGAAAACAAAGCTGACACAGGCTAAGGGACGTGACTGCTGACCTTTGAAGTGATGTAAATGTTCTAGAACTGCACAGTGGTAAGGATTACACAGAGCTATAAATTTAATAAAAGATATGGTGAATTTTACATTGTGTGAATCTTATTCAAGGTATGCACATATATATGTTATAGAATATAAGGAAACATCTGGGAAGCATCTGTGCGCTGAACCAGGGCATCTGTATGATTTCTAACTATCAGTACATTTGTGTGCAGAGTGGGGACAGTTGGGGGGGGGGAATTAGCCAATTAAAGAAAGCCTGACTTTCCCTTTTTCCTTGAAAGTCAACTCATTATGGATCCTCTACATAGTGTATATAGGACATCAAAAGTATGTTTAAAAAACAATAAAATACCTTTCCATAAGGCAGATTTGTAGATGGAGAGAAAATTGATGCAAGAAGCCAGGAACTGGCTCAGGCGGGCCCAACATTAGTCATGAATCATATATGGCATCTGAAGATAATGTCCAGAGACCCAGAGTGGTCCCAAAACCAATGGCGGGGGGGGGGCAGCAGAATAAAAATGGGGTGTTTGGCAGATCCAGAGTATGAACCTGGATTGAGAAGCTGAGGACAGATAGTTGATCAGCAAAGAAACAAAAGGAATAGATAGAAGATACAAACGGGAAATTCTTCAGAAACCCCAGATGAAGCAGCATTCGGCGTCAAATGTCCTGTTTGGGTGTGGGGGATCTTCATTTATTTCTCAAAGTGTTAGCATTTACTGAGGTTTGGTTTATGGAATAGCAAAATAAGGCAATTCCCACCTGAGATAAAGTCAGTGACAACACAGATTTGCTAACATCGATTATAAAGGCAATTCCTGTTGGCTTGGTTCAGTGGGGAAAGCCTTGCCAAAGCTGAGCCACGAGGATCTCACAGGGCATGTGACTCTCAATTAGTCCCTCAGGCAAGTGGAATCCCCTCAAGAGGAGAGCCTGGAGAGGACAGAGGACAGAGCTCACACTCATAGTCAGTGGTTAAATTGGCGTTGGAAAAAGGGTTATCTGACCACAAAACCTGCTCTTGCCATCACAGAGGTTGCTTCAACAGTGGCAATCCCAGAAAAACACATCCGGAGCAAGGCTTAGTGTCCTATAATTTTCATCTTATCCTGAGAAACCATGCAAAGATCCAGCAGCGAGCCACTGAAGCCAGCGCAGAACCCAGGATGTACGCATGAAGCAGAAGAAGAGAAGTTCAATCTCTATGTGCCACACTATCATGATGATTGACTATAGAACGATGCCTCCCCCACTAACCCACTAGTAGGCAGGACCCCAGAGATTTTCAACTCATTTTATGATGCACATGTTTCGGATGAATGAGTAAACCAAAGTTCACATCTGATATAATGGCTAAGAAGTATATTTTCTGCCACAGTAGAGAGGAACTTGTACCTCAAACTGTGCATCTGGTGAGGGTTGTATATTATTTTGGTTCCTGCTCTCCAAAGTGAGGCAGGAAAGTTAACTCCCTAAGGAGATTCTCCACAGCATATATGCACTGCTGTTTACAGGCACAGTTAACTTCTGCTGACTTCATATTACAAAGAGACTGAGTGCAAATATGTTTTCTATTTTTAGTAATTTTGTAAACTGTGAGGGGGGTTCTAATCATAATCTACAGAACTCCTGTCCTCTGTGCTCATACGCCTTTCTTCTCTCTCCTAGAGTAGATTGTTCATCCCTTAGGGGTTGGTGATTGTGTACTTTCAGGAAAGGGGGGAATGGAAATTATAATTCTAGGTTTCAACAATGCCAGAATGCAAATGCACACAGAGGCTTTGGCTACAGCTGCGTGAAAATTCCCATCCATACAAAGGAAACAACAGGGAGATCAGAAAAGAAAACCCTTGGCCAAGAATGGTTTGCAATGGATGGTTTTTTAGCGATTTTGTTTAATTTCATTATAATGTAAAGAGTAAGTTAAAACTAAAGAAAATACATCTCTTATAAATCAAATTATTTTATGCCTATGAATCAATAGCTTTGACAGAATTATTGCTTTTGAGCCCTGACTTATAATATAAATTCAGCATAATGATAGGACATCTTGAATACCAATATTTCTCTGAAAATATGACAAAGATCTATGATATACCAGCCTTGAGTCTCCAGCTGAAATTAAAATTCTGAAAATATGAACTCCTCTTCTCCTCCCAGAATATTTCAACTATCACTTGCCGTAAATGTAACTTCAAACACATTTCTTCTTTTATATAATCTAAGAAGTATTCTCCATCTCCACGTACATTTTGTGTATCTAGAAACCACAACTCTCCCTTTAGCCCTGGAAGCAGTTATCTTTTCCAAAAGTCAGGTCAGGAAATGGTGCCTCCCTCCTCGAACACCTTCTTGTTACATAAAGAGAAATCAGAAATTATGGCCTAATCCCTACATAGCCTACTCTTGCCTCCTACTATCTTCCTTGGGCCATATGTTCTCACATTTTGCCAGCTTGCATTCAGGACTTCATAAGTTTCTTATGATATAGATCTGGTCTCACATGCCTTTCCTCAATTATCAATTCCCTATTCATTCTTCAGACTCAGTGGAACTGCCTTTGTTATAAGTTCAGCAGCATCTTGCACACAGTCTAAGTGACTCTTTATGGGGTTGTGGATGTAGATCAGTTCTTAGAGAGCTTATCTGTATCTACAAAGCCCAGAGTTCAATCCTCAGTACTGCCTAATCCTGGTTACAATGGTACATGCAGTAATCCCAACACTCAAGACATCCAGAAAGCAAGATCAGAAGTTCGCATGGCCCTACTGCAGGCAGGGTCTGTGCAGATGTCCAAGATTAACCATCGAAGACCGTGCTGATATCCAAGGTCGGGGGCCATGGTGGTATCCAAGGGCCACCATGTTGATCTGAGAGGCCTGCAGTGCCACCTGGAGCAATGATGACATTCAGACTTGGCTACTACCAAGGACCATGTCTGGGTCCACGATCCTACTGTGACTGGGGTCTGTGCTGAAGTCTGAGTCCTGTATTGCCAACAAAGGTCACATAGAAGCCCAGAGTTGTGGCTGCAAACTGAGACGTTGATACTATACTGTCTGGGGGCCATTCTGCCTCCAGAACCATCCAAATCTGAGTGGCCAGTGCTTCCACCAAGAATTGGCCCATCAATTCAGGAGAGATGGCCCCACCCGTCACCATAGGCGAGAGCAAATAGACCCTGAGGGTAAGTATGTAGGGGAGTTGACTGGTCCCCTGTATGAGCAGGGGACCCCAGTGGCCCAGACTCACCAGCTCATCTGCCACCCAGGCCCCTAACCAGACCTTGGGTTGGCCCACCCTAACATCTACCCCATTTAGGACCTGCTGAATCTCGCGAAGGGCCTTGTCCCATAGAACAATACCCACAGGTTCTCCATGACTCAGGACAGCCTCAGGATATCCCATAGGAGTTCCAGTGAGGACCCAGTGATGATAGTATACTAGAAACCAGAGGCCTAGAACCAGACCAGCGACTCATTGCGATGAACATTTGCTAGTAAACCTAATTGGACAACAAGGTGTATGACACACCAAGGCTCTCAATGCCACCAGGACAAATGAAGAATGTTGGAGAGGTGGGAAAGAAGGAGAAATAAAGAGGGTTTTGTTTTTGTTTTGTTTTGGTTTGTTTTTATATTTGCTTGCCTTGTTTTGGTCTGAATTTTTTAAACTTTCTTTTGTGAGGGGGTGCTGCAGGGGCGAGGGGAGGACATGGGAGGACCAGGAGGTAAGTGTAACTGGGGTATATGATGCAAAACTCCCACAATATCAATAAAGAAGTTAATTTTTTAAAAAATCAGAAGTTTAAGGTCACCTTTGGCTAAAAGCAAGTTCAATGTCAGCTTTGACTACATGAAATATGACCTGTTTCAAATTTATCAATCAATCATTACTCTGTGGTATTAACACACAATATTTGTGTCTCAATGATTTCTTGATTGAAGTCTTTTGTTCTATAAAAAGAGCAGTTAACCATTTGACAAACAGATTGACTATACATTTTGCATGCACTGGTTCATTTCACATAACAGAAGTGGGGGTTTAGTGCTATTGGCCCCATTTTAGTGAAAAGTAAAGAGAGGTTCATGACAATGAAGAAACTCACCCAAGAGGATAGTCACCCAAGCAAGAGATGAGCTTCCAACCTAGATACTTGAACCTGAATTCTGTGCTCCCAAATACTGCTCTTAAGTGCCTTGCAAATTTCCAGTTGTCTACCTGGGAAATTAATTGGACGCAAATGGTTTGAACAGTAGAAACACGTGCTCCAATGTGGGTCTCTGTCTCCTTTCATCGCCTGATGAAGGTTAATATTCAGGAGGATGCCTATATGTTTGTCTTTGGATTCACCTTCTAATTTAGCTTCTCTAGGATCACGAATTATAAGCTCACTGTCCTTTATTTATGGCTAGAAACCAAATATGAGTGAGTACATCCCATGTTCCTCTTTTCAGGAACAGAAGGAGGGGGAGCACAAGCAAGGAACTCAGGACTGCGAGGGGTACACCCACACTCTGAGACAATGGGGATGTTCTTTCGGGAATTCACCAAGACCTGCTAGCCTGGGTCTGAAAAAGCATGGGATAAAACCAGACTTACATAGCGGACAATAAGGACTACTAAGAACTCAAGAACAATGGCAATGGGTTTTTGATCCTACTGCACATACTGGCTTTGGGGGAGCCTAGGCAGTTTGGATGCTCAACTTACTGAACCTGGATGGAGGTGGGCGGTCCTTGGACTTCCCACAGGTCAGGGAACCCTGATTGCTCTTCAAGCTGATGAGGGAGAGGGACTTGATCGGGGGAGGGGGAGGGAAATGGGAGGCAGTGGCGGGGAGGAGGCAGAAATCCTTAATAAATAAATAAATTTAAAAAAAAAAGAAACACGTGCATTTGGTGTTCATGTCAGCAGCAGTGCCACGCTGAGCCTGAGGCAAAGAGGAAAAAATCAGTAACATTGATCATGACTTTATTTAAAGCTTGGTATGTTTTCATTGACATGCATTATTTGTATTTTTAAGACACTACATAAAATATTACTTATCTTAAATATGAGCTTTTTGACACTCCTCCTAAAATTTTGCACTTCACATAAGTGGCTCACTTGCCTCACACTACAGGGCCTGCTTAAATCACTCTGGAAAAATAGCTGCTCCTGTATTATACATATTTTTTTGCATGTTGGCATTTTGTACTAGATCTTAAACTCCTTAAAGCCAATCATTATAATAGATCCCCCATATAATCCTGATAACCTTCCTACTGTGTCTTTTCACAGAATTTCAAAAAAAAAAAAAAACTCTTTGAGTAAAAAATATTCTTCCTCAATCACTTTGCTTCGTAGTAACATGATATTTCTTAGTGTGTATTAGAAGGCTTGGGGGCTTGAATGAGAATGGCCCCCATAGGCTCATATATTTAAATACTTGTTCCTAGGTTGGTGAAATTGTTTGGGAAGGATTAGGAAGTGTGACTTGTTGGAGGAAGGATGTCATCAGAGGTAGGTTTTGAGGTTCTAAAAGTCCACACCAGTTAGCTCTCTGACTCATGGTTGTATCTCAAGATGTGAGTAGCTTGTATCTTGGTTTTGTCTTAAGATGTGGTACAGCAATAACTCTCAGCTGCTGCTCCAGGGCCTGCCTGCATGCTGGTATGTTCTCCACCATGGTGGTGATGGACTCTAACCCTCTGAAACTGTAAGCCCCAAACAAGCTTTGTCTTTTATAAGTTGCATTGGTTATGGCTTCTTATTGCATCAATAGAAGAGTAGCTATGAGGAAGGCAACCTTTACAATGCAAAGCTGACTTACTATGAAAGTAGAGTTTTAATGTTCTATCAGATCCTGAATCAGATGATCTAAGACCAGTAAGACAGAACAAAATTTAAAGGCCAACTTCATTTCTCCGGCATCTACCCTGAAGTTTCTCTTAATTTCAAATCTTGAAGCACTGTTTGTAGTTTTTCTCAAGGATGTCTTATAGGATTAAGATCATAGCTAATCCTTGTAAACAAGACCCCTGATGCTAATGAGTCATGATGCTGTGTGTGACTGGAAAATATAGGCCATGAAGTCATCTTTCTTTCTGTAGCCTTTGTGTTGCTGTAGCTTTTAGGTCAACTAAAGATTCTAGCTGTATTTACTAGCTTACAATCCAGACAGCCTCAGTTTACTAAAGTCAGTGGAAAATTTGGACTGAACATACCTCAGTCAAAAGATAGTTGAAGGATTTCAAATGGCTATGTCTGGCACATAATAACTGACAATTTTTAATATTAATTTTTTTTAATGTTTTTTTATTTCAATAGAATTATATAGCTTTCTCCCTTTTTCTCCCCACAGTCATTAATTGACTGGCGTGTTTCCATCTAGGGGAGGGACCCCACAAAGTTTCCCCTCTTAACATGTTAATAGATACAAACATGTTAATATATTAACACATTAATAGATATTAACATTTACATGGTAACTGATAGTGCTATTGTTCCTCCATTTCTAGGAAGGACTGTTTCATAGCAGGCTTCCTTGTATTTTGACTCTTACCATCTTTCCGCCTGCAGCCCCCTTATATGATGCCTTCTGAGTCACAGAGGGAAGAGATGTGACAAAGATGTATCCACTGGGTCTAAGCTCCCCACAAACAGCTGCCTCTGCATTATGCCCACTTGTGAATTTTGTGGTAGTCTCCATTTGCTATAGAGTGGGCTTCCTCAGTGACCTGAACACAAAAACTGAATACAGAATAACTCAGTGTTCAGTTAAAATGCATATGATGTGTTTTGTGCACATGGATGCACTATGAGAAGCTCCCATTAAGGCAGATTAGTCACCGTGCCAACATTATAGTAGGCACTTGCACCATACTATGTAGTTTAGTTCAGTCTCTCAACTTGGTCTCTTAAGTCCATGAAAGATGTGCTAAACACAAGTTATTTGAAACTGATGGCAGCAAAACCTAGCACATGGCTTTATATGAGACTTCTTATAGGCATAAATAAACTCTAAAATTATAGTAAAAGCATAATAATGTAATCACTCATTATACAACTGGCAGTCAAGTGAGTTTCTTCACATTAAGATTACCACATACATACTAAGAATGGATAAAAATTATATAATGGATATAAATGGATATGGAAATAAATGACAGAGATATTCAACCCATCATAATCTCTTGGGTCCACATGTCGTATAGCATGTGAGTCGCATTGAGACCTACCATGCCCCAAGCATTGAGTGAGGCTTTGGGGGTACAGGTTAGAATAGGTCCATGATGAATAGTTGTTGTATTGAGCTTTGTCCATTGAGCATAGTCTGTCCAGGATCCTTGTAGTTTGAATGAGAAATATTACCCATGGATTCATGTACTTGAATACATAAATCCCAGTAAATGGTACCATTTTAGAGAGTTCTAAAGTCCTTAGGAATTGGAGTCTCATTGGAGGCAGTATGTCACTGGAGGTAGGGTTCAAGGTTTCATAGAATGGTCCTACTTCCTGTTCTCTCTTCCAGCTTCCTGTATGTAAATGAATGAGCTCTCTCTGTTTCCTGACTGCCCCGCAAGCCTCACACTCCAGCTACCATGTCTGCCCCACCACAACGGACTGCCAAATCCTCTCTCCAGGTACCATGCCTGTCCTACCACAATGGACTATTATCCCCTCCAGAACTGTAAGGTGAAGGGAGCCCATTTCCCTCTAGGTTTCTCTTGGTCATCATACTCTATCCCAGGAACAGAAAAGTAGCTAATACAGTGCTCTACTAAACATTTCAAAAGAACGAATAGAAATAAAGCTTAGCCCAGCCTCAAAATTGTATTTTATTTACTCTGGAAGTGTTTAATTTAAAGTAAAAGAAAAAAAAAGATACCAATAATTAAAGTTGAAAATGATAAATAAATTTGAGTTTGTTAAGGAAGTATGAACACATAAAACATTATTGCCAATTTGGTATATAAAGGTCTAGAGGGAGAGTTTTGTATGTTTGCTCAGTCACATAAAATACATACTTTATTCAGGAAAATGTAGCAGGGGTGGCAATAGCTTTTGACTAAGAAGTTGCAGATTTGCTCACCATCTACACAAGCAATGGTATTTTGGCGGACTCATCCCATTTTCTACTTGTGCAACTGGTTTGCTCAGAGGCTGAAGTGAGATCATCTTTGGCAGTTTGGAAAGATAACTAACCAAATGAGAAGCACTTGCAATTAATGGGGGGATACACCTATGAAGGTGTTATAGGCTGACCATGTATCCTCATCTCAGTTTATCTGAGGAAGTCTTAACCTTAAGCACTTCAGAATGTTCATGTATTTGAAGGCATTGCCTGTAAGAAGTAATCAAGTGAAAGTAAGATTATTAGATTGGGTCCCAATACAGTATGGCTATGTCCTTATTTGAGTAAGAGATGTAGACACACACACATGCAGGCTGGGGAGACACATTCATATACACAGCAAGGGAAGAGGCCATAATAGAAGCTAGTCCTACTGACACTTTAATCCTATATTTCTTGACTTCAGAAGAGAAAATTAATTTCTGCCTTAGGATTTTTTAAGGCAGGTTCTCACATAGCAAAAGAGAGCCTTCAACTTGTTAAGTAACTTAAGATGGCCTTGAACTCCTTCATCATCCTGCTTCTACCCTATGAACACTGGGATTAAAAGCACAGGACAACATTCTTTGCTTCTCTTGTTTAGTAGATCTAATTTCGTTCCTTTGTCTTGGGTGGGCCACACAAACTCACCTAGAGAGAAAAACATGAATGGTCAAGGAGAATGCTCTGATAACAGTGCAGGTCTGACATGCTAAAGGGAGAGAAGAATGGAAACTTGGGTAAACAGCATTCTACCAATTGGTCCTCTATCAGTCATGACCAAGCTAACCAGGAGACGAAGAATAAAGTGTCTCAGAGACATCCTGATGGGAAGGAATGGCCTGACTCACATGAAGGGTGTGAATTGCATGGTGTAGCATGTGCAAGTCTTCAGGTTCTTATATTCCTTGTAGCTGCTTCTGTCCTGTAGGTCAATATGAGCAGCATGCTTCCATGGCAGTCATAGGAAGTATGTTTTGAAAATTCCAGGAGAAGCTGTCATTACAAGTGATCTTTCTGACACTGTTGCTACCAATCCTACTTTTTCTACTAAGCACAATGAAAGGGAGAAAATGGTAAAAGAAAAAAAAGAAAGAAAGAAACAGCAATAGAGAGGAAAGACCCAATCACCTCTGTGATTAAATGGTTTACAAAGGGAGAATTTCATTGAGAGTTAAACAAATGCTCGATAATGGGATGCATATGCTTATTACATGTTGTTTTAGACATACTACCTCCTATGGATGTAGATATTAGTTTAGACATACTACCTTCTATGGATATTATTTTTATTTTATTTTATCCTATGGATAATATTTCATTTTCACAAACTGAAAAACCAAGCTACACAAAGACTGAATAACTTGTCCCCAAATACCCAATCTTGCTGGGTACAGTTACAAAAGGATCTAGAACCCCAGTGTCCACAAGGATAATAGAGAAAGACAGTATTTCATGTAAAACTATAATATTGTATAGTCATGATCCTCTATAGGAACATAATTTATAGAATGGACACGTGTATATGTATGTATTCACTTAATATAATAATAATTAATATGAGATATAGCATTCTCTAATATCATAATATATTAGAATGGCTTGCAGGCTGTGCTCCAGCTAGTTCAACAATGGTTGTCTACCAATAGAAAGTGCAAAATCTAGTAGTTGTTCAGTCCATGAGGCTGGATGTCTTAACTAGTCTGTAGTATACAACGGAATCCTAAAGATGTAGGCAATAATGCTATTGAAGGTATGAAATGGACTTTCTAGCAAGATGAGCGCAAGCAGCTAAAAAGCAAGAGCAAGTTTTCTTCCAAGTCTTTTATATAAGTAGCCAGCAGAAGGTGTGGTCCAGATTAAAGGTGTATTATTCCACCTCAATGATCAGGATTAGAAGTGGATCTTTCCATTTCAAATGATTTAATTAAGAAAAAAACCTCCTTTACAGGTGTGCCCAGCCATTTGGATTTTAGTTGATTCCAGATGTACTCAAGCTGAAACCCAAGAATAGCCATTACAAGTATGAAGAGTCCTCTCTCTGTTTACAATACTTCCACAACTGGTCTATCACAATGTCCACCATTAGATCTTTATCTGTATGCTTTATAATGTGTGTCTCTGATAATCCATAATGAATCCAGAGTCTTCAACACCATACTTGGACTAATAGTTACTATGGAATAGCTGTGTTGAGGGCAAACCATACAATTCTCCACAGGGAAAACAGAAAGAACAGATAAATGGGGAGCATGTATACCTATTGCTTTTGTAATATACTCAGTAAAGTTCACAGTCGGTAAAGGTCAACAAGTTCTTCTTGGGTGACAAATATAATAGAAGACAAACCAAGGGAAAATGTGAAAGTTCATAAAGTTTAAAAGGCTAAGAAGCATTGCTGCGATAGATCTAAATCTGAAATTTCCCTATGGGATTTACAATCAGGACCCTGGACAGCTGCCTTCCTTTGAGGCCTCGCAGTAATCGAGAAATCAACATTGTTTCATCATGGAAGAGAAATTCGAAAAATGAATTCTGATTAATAGCGAATTTAAATATATCCTCTGTATGGTTCACTAATTTTCAAATATTCAAGTAAGACAAAATAAGCTTCTCAAAATGATTTGTAGTATAAAATACAATTCTTCTCTGATGATTCAGTAAGCCCTTGTGGTCACCCTGTCTTTGGTCACACTGTGAGAACTGCAAAGAAGATGTAGGAGGGAATTAGCACATGCTGGGCGTCACTTCCTGCAAGAAGCCATAGTGTGAGCCCTAAGTATCATCTCAATAATGTCTCAGAGCCACCCAGTGAGACACGCACCCCTATTTTATACACTGTAACACTGAACTTCAAAGGGGGAAAATACAGAACCATAAGTTTACAATTAAAAAGACATTGAATTAAGAGTGGCTTGATTTTTTTTCTTCCTTTGGGGATAAATGTTATAGACAGTGGTTAAACAAACTTTATGATTTATTTTCATGGAAATAAATCTAGAAATAAGCTACAGAATGGTGGTAGGACACATTGCACTTCAGGGAAGACTTTGGCCAATGTTTCTTTTAAGTTCAGGTTTCTACATTCATAGCAATGCTTCCATCCTCAAAGTCCCCAAAGGATGCCTTAGTTTCCTGTGCGGGGCCTTTCTTCCATTACGAACCTTTTCTTCCCAACATAGAAGCCAGAATCACTTTTTCCAGACTCTGGAAACTAAGGTGGGTAATTGATATAAGCTTTGCCAATCAGACTCACTAACTTCAGACTTTTATTCAGAAGGGAGTAATACAAGGGAATAGGAAAAGTATGGAAGCTTCTTTCTGATCTCATAAGAGAGAAACACTCAAGCCTCAGAGAGTACAGTGGCAGCATCCCACGAGTGCCATCACATACATTTTCTGTGATACTAAATTTAATGGCCATGTCCAGCAACTGTGATAGCAAAACAGAACATTCTGAGAGAAACTATATTGTTCAGGTATCATTTTCTGAGGAGTACAGCCTCCAATTTGGCCTCTCCCCCAAAGAAAACAGTCTTACAATAAATTCATTTTCCACTAAAAGTAAATAGACAGTTATATCATTTACAAATAGAAATCATATATTCCCAGGAGTGGTATTGCTGGGTCCAGGGGTAGGTTGATCCCGAAT
>NC_022014.1:50549419-50563329 GCF_000317375.1 Microtus ochrogaster | reverse complement strand
TAAAATAAAATAAAAAATAAAAATAAATAAATAAATAAATAAAAACAAATAGAAATCATAGATAACAATTGTTTTAGAAGTAAAGAAGCCAAATTTTGAAGACAGTAAGAGAATTTTGATTTATAGTAATTTGCAATTTAATATACAAGACAAAATATATTTTGTTTTTAGTGTGTCTATGTGCATGTGCACATATTTGTGATTGTAAGTGATCTAGAGGCTGAGGTATCAGGTCCCCTGAAGGTAGCATTATAGCAATTGTGAGATACACAACATAGGTACTGGAAATCCAACTCAGCTCCTCTGCAAGTAAAACATGTACTCTTAACTGAAGACCCAACACCCCAGGCACAGACAAAGCAAAAATAAGCATGAATTTAAGATTACAACTAAATGCTAGTCAAAATGCCCCAGCACGAGCTGGAGAATGTACAAGAAAATGGATACTGGGGTGGCTGACTAGTTAGGATAGAAAACAAAGTTTGGATCTAGAGGAAGCCTATTATTTGTTAACAGACTACTTACAAGATTTGATGTGCTGTCAAAAATCCAAGAAGATGGTGGTCATACAGACTTGGAAAAGGCCAAAGCTCACACCAAGTGAAGCAGGCATGTCAGAGGTGTAATGGCAGATGGTGAATAGAAAGATCTAAGGGCCCAAGTGAGTACACATGCAATAGTGAATAGCTTTTATAAGGTCACGAATCCAATCATTTTGTGGCAAAATATGGAAAGCAGGGAGGATGTTGTGGCCTAGTCTACTGGCAAGACTCCTCCAGCATCATTGAAGAGGTCAATGATGACAGTAGTAATGTCAATCAGGAATAGGAGGAAGTACTGTTCACACTTGGACTGCCTAGCAGCAGGGAGATGACTAGCAAGTTCAACTGGTGCTACTTAACCATTAACATGAAAGCACAATTATATCACTGCCCTTACAGTCCTAGTAGCAGGGGTGGGTAGCCTACAGAGGCAGTTAGAAGCTATTCAGAAACACAGCATTACCAAAGAAGAAGATAGAAAGAAATGAACAAATGCATTACTTAAATTAGGGGACAAGTAATCTCCAGCTCCAAAGTCAAATCCAGCCCTCTGTCTGTTTTTGTAAAGCTCATAGGGCAAGACTTTCTTTTGTATTTGGAACAGCAATTGTGAAAAAATAAAGTTTTATAGGCACACAGCCATGCTTATTTATTTTTATATTATTCATGGTTGTTGCCGTGTTACAATGGAAGAGCTGAGTAGTTCTGTCAGAGACATTATTTACCATAAAGCCTACAATGTTTTTTCTGGCCTATAATCAAAGTTTACCACTACACAGTCAAATGAATGTCAAAGAGACTCAGATTTATTTTTTTTATAATTATCAAATTATCTTTTGCCTGATTTTAAAACCCAAACCAGCTCTCATAAGAGTGTCAATTGTTGAACAACCCAGATCTTTAGGAGGATGGATGAGGTGACATGGCAATAAGTAGATGTAGTCCTTCTCCAAAAAGGTATATACCCAGAATATACAAAACGCATGGAAATAGAATACTCATCTGTTTTAGAACTATTGTTCATAGTAATTGATATTAAGGAACCTGAATTATTATCAGATGCCCCACTTTAGGGTTGGGAATGTAAACCCGTTCAGATCATAAGTGGAATACTGGTTCAGATCTGGTTCACGGGATGTGTGCTTGGTGTATGGACCCAACTAATAGAAAATTTCCTAATCTGGCTTTTTAATAGTTACAATTAGTAGTTGCAAGAGAGCCCACATTAATTTCTTGAAATAAAAGCTGTCACAATGGGAAATAAAAGCCACACAAAAAAAAAAGATTCAAAAACCATATGAAATTCTATGGCAGAATGGGCATAAGAAAACTTAACACAGACTTTGAGATATAAAAGATATGCCAAGAGATTATACAAATAATTTTCTAAGATGTTTAATAAACTCAAGTTTAACTTATCAAAACTGAAGATAAGATGTTTGCTGTGCAAGCATGAAGATCCGTGTTCAATGCTGATAGGCATGTGGTTAGTGGAGGCTCAGCCCATGGAATGTGAGAGCAACAGAGACTCCAAAGAGAATTCAGCAAAGATGGCTCATTCTGCACTCTGGCCAAGACTCTGGCTACATTCTGTCCTGAAAATTAGAGTGCAGGTGAAATCAAAAGTAGTGAACTGATTTTTTTGTTGCAGGGAAATTTCAAGATCATGTAGTTTTTAGACTGTGGTAAAATTACTTCTCATGGCCCTTATTCAGATCTGTAACAAGACCGGAAAGACACATATACATATGCATGCCATTGTAGACATAGCACAAAGCATTTACAATCATTAAAGAGATTAATAGCATTAAAAATGGAACATTGCATTCTTTATTGGAACAATATTATTGAAGTATCGTATGTGTGTATGCAAATATTACAGTGAAACATTATTATTTTAAAAGACTTATTTCCATTTTTAAGTTATGTATATATGTGTGCATTTACCTGTGAATTTTGACAACTATGGAGTCTAAAAGAAGGCACTGGATCCTTTAAAATGGAGTTACAGGAAGTTGTGACCCACTGGTTATGGGTGTTGGGAACCAAACTCTGGTGCTGTGCAAGAACAGTACATGCCTCAAATGCTGAGGCATCTCTCCAGTTCAGAAACCCAAATTTTCAATTGATAAAAAAATGAAAATGAAGGGGAATATGGAAAAAGGAAGGAAAGGGGCAAGGAAAAGAGCTAACAGGTGAGAAGTAAAAAAAGAGAAGAGAAGGAAAGGTGGTAATAAACAAAATTATTTTCTGAGACGCTACCCATAGAGTATTGATGCCGAACTCATTGAGAATCTGGCTGTATCCCATGCATTTTACAAGTTTCCTAGGAGTTTCTCACTGAGAAACTTCTGGTAAAATGCATGGCATTCTCCCTAACCCTCTGGTTCTTATACTCTTTCAATCTCCTGATCCTCAGGGTTCTCTGAGCCCTGAATGCGGGAAGCGGGAGTGATGAAGAATTCCAATTTAAGGCTGAGTGTTCCAAGGTCTCTCACTCTCTCCATATGTCTGGCTGTGGGTCTCTGTATTTGACCCCTCTGTGAGTCTCTGTATTTCTGCTGCAGTAGATGATGGTTGAGAGGTACTGATCAGCCTCACTGTTCAGAGTGGCCTCTTGGTTCCCAGGATTCAAGAGTATGCTTCTTGTATACATGTTTCTTTATGAGAACTTCTTTGTTATAGATGCACTTTGAGGAACATAAAGAAGATGCACAGATATTTTAAGAGTCTGCATCAAATTTGCAAGGTTATCTTATGTTTTTTCCACGATAATACTTTCTTTCCAGTATTCTAATTATGTTCTTTTCAGAACCTGGCCATCCTGCTGAACATTTCACAGATGCCTATTAATTGGTATTGAATCATACCAATAATCTATCTCTCATTGCAGACATGGTAGAAGATTACTTGAGGTTTCAACTAACAGGAAGACAGTCCTTAAATACTATTCCTGGGATCACCTTTCTGATCTTCTTTGCAAGGGCAAAAGCATGAGACCATGAGACCAACCTGTGATCCAGGCTTTCAGGCTTGTTTATTGCTCAGTCACTTGATCACAAACCACTCACTGCAAGACTGTCTTCATGAACAGTAGTTTAAGGGGTAACATATCTAGAGTCATTACCAGAGGAGCTATGACTATGTGGTTCCTACTTAACTGTAACTTCGGCATGTGCTCAGGCGCTGCCTGTTATATACCTATCTATCTATAATGGTCAACCAATAATACTTACAACTACTTAGGCACATCCCAGTTATAGAGAACAGGTTGACCCACATGACTCTCTGAAGACTGATGTACAACATATTTAATACCTATCAAAAACCGATAGAAAATTAGAAGTGGGAATAATTAAACAGTGTCTGATTTGATTTAAGGTCAACTTAGAAATCAGTGCCTTATTCAGCCAGCAACAGAGAAGCTTCCTCCTATAGTCGATGGGAAGAAACACAGAGACCGATACTCATAAAGTATGCAGGGATGGGTGAACCTTGGAACAGACAACTCTAAATGGGATGACTCCATCAAATCTCTCCCATCAGATCCCAGAGAACCTTGTGGAAGTGGAGGCAGAGTGTAGGAGTCAGAGAACAAGACCCTCTAGATCAACTGAGCAGATCACATGAACTGACAGAGTCTGAAGCAGCAGGCACAGGGCTGACACAGGTCTGCACCAGGTTCTCTGCATATATATTATAGTTTGCAGTTTAGTGTTTTATGGGACTTAGGAGTGTGTGAATAAGTGAGTCTCTAATGCATGTGTCTTCTCTTTGGGGGCTCTTTTCCTTCTGTTTGCCTTTCCTTGGTTTGCTTTGTCCAACTTGAGTGATGTTTTCATTTTATCTTATTATATTTTATCTTGTTACATTTGGTTGTTATCTTTTAGAAGCCTGTTTTTTTTTTCTGATGAGAGACAGAAAGGGAATAGATCCAGGTGGGAGTGGAGGGGATGTGGAGAGGAACTGGGAGGAGTAGAGGGAGAGGAGTCTGTAATCAGGATAAATTGTATGAAAAAAGAATCTCTTTTTAATAAAAGAACTGGATTCATAATAATAAAAAAAAGCATATCACTTCTGCTGGGTCTTAAAAAAAGGCATCGAGAAAATTATCCAGATCAAAAACTGCAGAGAAAATTTGATTTTGTTCTTCCAGTAGAAGCACTGTGTTTTGGAAAAAAACCACAACTGGAACCAGTACCTGTAGTTGGAGCGGCGGGCCGCTTCCCACCACCCGGCTAGCTTTACCAGAAATAATTACACGAAAACTATATTCTTTTAAACACTGCCTGGCCTGTAGCTTCTTATTGGCTAATTCTCACATCTTGCTTTAACCCATATTTAACAATCTGTGTAACACCACGAGATTTTAACCTGCGCCCGTGTTGGGTGGGAGAATCACGGTGACTGCCTGACTCAGCTTCTTTCTCCCAGCATTCTGTTCTGTTTGCCTAGCTAAATTCTGCCCTATCAGGCCAAGCAGTTTTCTTTATTAATTAACCAATGAAAATAACACATAACAGAAGACTCTCCCACATCAAGTACCTATTTAAATTTATGATAGTTCATAAATTCTCCAAGATATATCTGACATCTACCCGCACAAAATGGTGGGCAAACCAAAGGCATAAATAGAGGAATCACATCCGTTGCCTTTACCCTGTCAATCTCTGATGGAGGCACCAGTCTCAGTGGTTCTTTCTCAGATGTAATATTGCTTAGGTGATGATGGCGAGGAAGAGGAGTGTTTCAGGATCTATTCAATCCCTTCTATCCCAGGCACTCTCATTTAATATACCAAAACTGCATGAGGATATTCTATTCCGTATATCTTTTTTAAATTATACAACTCAGGAAGTAAGGAGACAACATGAAGTAAACCTAGGCATGAACTTTATCTATTATGATGGGGATTTGGAATAAGACTACATCTATAACTTGATTGCTACCAGCCCCCTACTTGGTGTCACTAGGAACTAATACCAATTCAGAGTGTAGGTTAGTCCCTGATACATATTTGCATTTATTTCCATCCACATGTAATAGCTGTAGCTTAGCCATAGGTCTCTTAAAGAAGCATTATTATTCAAGGATCCTTATTCAAGAAGACCCACACTTCCCTTTAATCAAGGGACTAAGGATTTGTAGACTGGCCTATATTTGGAAATGAGGGTGTAACTCACCACAGTAGTGGCACAAGCCATCCTTTCTGCTGCCAGACATAGGGGGAGTTCTGTTGTTATTATGTAGGCTAAACAACATTAGAGTAGGTTGCCCATAAATTGTGTTTCTAAGGATAAAATAACCATTGCCAAATGTGTCCGTGGGCTGTAGCACTCTTACCCCCAGCATGCCCTGCCACACTTCACAATGGCAAGGTGGCAGCACGTTTCTTTAGAAATTAAATATTTCCACTGGCCTTTTCTGCTCCATGACATCTTTACATCCACTAAAATTAAGGAATACACCAGATTCCCTACTTGCCAGATAAGGACTCCAGGAAGAAGAAGCATATCTGATCAATGACGAGAAATCCCCTACAGCTTCTCTAACAGCAAAGCTTTACTAGGTATGAACTGGGAAAAGAGAAATGGATATAACGTAGTTCCAAGAAGACAAGCAAGTTGATGAAGGGTGGGTGAGGCTTTGGAGGCAATAAAGTGATAAGAGTAATGCTTGCACAATGCTTCAAACACTTTATCAAGGGGCATGGAAGCTCTTTCTGTGAGGTCACAGCTCATAAACAGTAGCTACAGGATGTGGTGAAAACAGCCCTGATGCACTGGACTTAATTCCCAACAGTGTTAAGGGTTTTTTTCTAAAAAAACAAAAACAACAAAAAAAAAAAACCTTGGATTGCAGAGACTTTGCACAGAGTTATGAAAAGCCCCAGTGAGGAATTATGATGTCAACAGCAGAGCTGTAGAGAAAGGCCATGCCATTTGCAGCAAAGAACTACATAACCCGTGAAAGTTCCTGTGGTGCTACTGAAACACAGTACAGACAGAAAACTTAATGATAGGACATCTAGAGGCCACTATTTTAGTTATCTTCTTCTGTTCCTATGATAAAACACTGTCAAAAACCATTTCCATAATATTTCATAATTAATTTCCGTCAGTGAAAGAAGTCAGGGCAGAAATTTAAAACAGGAACTTGCGGCAAGAGCTGAAGGAGCAGGCTTGGAGGAGGGCTGCTTACTGGTTTAGCGTGGTTTCTTATGACACTCAGGACCAGCAACCTGTGGGTGCCACTGCTACAGTAAGCTGAGTACTCTCACATCAATCATCAATCAAGAAAATGCCTCACAGACCTGCCTATCGGTCAATCTGATAGAGGCATTTTCTAAATTAAGGTTCCCGCTTCCCAGATGATTCTATCTTGTCTCGAGTGGACAAGAATCTAATTGAGCAGAGCTTTTAGTATCTCATATTGTCATCTACCCTCAGAGTCGAGCGTCCTGGAAAGGTAAAGATGAAAAAGTTGGGGACAGAAAGGTCCGAACAAGAGACAGGTAAATGAGCTCTTAGAGTAAGGCCACATAGAAAACATCTCTGATTCGCATGTCAGTGACCCAAACGAGACCATCAATAGCCAAAGAGATACTGTGAACTATATACTATGACTTCACAAGTTTACATCACCCAGGTTTTGCCACCTGCCTACCCAGTCCTGGCACAGTACAGCCCTAAATGGAGTTGCGATGCTGGCTTGGATAGAGATTAAACATGAGCTTAGCAATAAAGACAGCTACACTGTAAAGCTACCACTAATCCAAATGTACAGTCACTCAACAAAATACCACACTCGACTTCCTTTTGAACCATTCTTGAAGAGATGAACAATTCCTCGGCAAAAATGTAACGGCATAGAATACAGGATTCCAGGCAGGAACCGACCTCGAGGTGAACTGAAAGGTTCTTCCACTGTAGACCCGTCTTTCCTTTCCACGGGGCCTCAACTCACAGTGCTAAAGAGAAACTGATAGAACTTTTAGCCCACCAACAGAGGACTCCTCATTACTGCCTTAGACCACAGGAGCAAAGCAGCGGGCCCACAATCATGTTCTTGTCACATCAATATTTTTGGAAGTTAATGGCCTGCTGGAGTGGCAGACTGGCTCTCAGAAGGCATGCCCGAGGGAGCATTGTGGAGATGACGGGCTGAGGGAGGAAAATACATCTTGTCTCAGTCTGCTTGTACAGCTGTGAGAAAAGAGCTGAGACTCGGGAATTTATAAGGAGCATAAACCGTGCTATAGCTCTGGAGGTTGAAAACAGCAGGATTGGTGTCTAGTGAGGACTGGCACTTGCTTCCCTGGCTGTACCTCACTCTATGTCCCCATACAAATGGAAGAGCCAGATATTATTCCCTTCAACCTTGAACCCTTAATGAGTGCTAAACTCATTTAAAATTAGCCTAGCAGACTTCCACAAGTCTGGGCTTCCACAAGGCTGAATGCGGCACTGCCCACGTTCAAGGACGATAAATTCCCCTTACTTAGTCCTCTCTGAAGATCCCCTCACAGGCACACCTACAGGTGGGCATTATTCGTCAGTCCAAAGATGCTTCTCAAGTCGAATTATTTGGGAATCAAGCTTAACCAATCAAACCCAGATACAAGGCTTCCTTGAGGTCATTTCTATTGATCCTGGATGATGGAATCAAGTACCCTTTCCCCAGCTTGCACCATACTGAAAGTTTATACCAGATGTAGAATCATGCTTCTTGTAATGTGGATTACACTTAATAATAAAAATATTTAAGAATAAAAAGTGAAAGGGTAAGAAATATATTTAGGAAATAAATTGAGATACATTAAGAGTAAATTAAATTTTTGCCCCCAAAATCTAAATACCAATAAAGTCACTACTAACCTAAAAGAAGAGTTTTTAAGCTTTTCATAATAAAGCAGTAATAAATTCATGAGGAGTAGATATGTATGCCTTGGTCTGAATGCTACATAGTGTGTGTGTGTGTGTGTGTGTGTGTGTGTGTGTGTGTGTGTCTGTGTGTGTGTGTGTGTGTGTAGGTCAAATACAATGATTCATATATATGAACATATAGTACATATAAAACATATAGTATCTGTAAAAACAAAAATGAAATAAGAAGCACTATTTATTGATAAAGGATGCTCAGATCATAAAATAGACATAACAATTATCAACTAAAATGAATGTAATTAACTGCTTAAATATATATTAAGCAAAAGGGTCAGAACCAAGAAATAAGTTGTTGAACCTCCTGTAATAAGAGATTTTATCCACAATTGGATGATTAAGCATACAAAAATGAGATTGGAGATCAAAACAACATAATTAAAAAGCAAGCCTCAACAAGGCTCGGAGAGATTATCTCACTCTGACTCCAACTCAAGTAAGTTATAATTCTAGATACTCTAAGAAACAGAAATTAAAAACAATACACATTTGAAACATTAAAAGCACTTTATAAAAGCAGATAGCACATAAGAAATCATAATGGAAATTATTAATATTAAATAGAAAATGTTAAAAGCTGAATTATATACCAAATGGGATGAGGTTTAGTGAGAATATTTATAGAAATGTATGTTACCAGCTTCAAATAGCTATTTTAGAAATAAAGTCTAATTGTAAATGAACTAGGCAGCCAGTTTAATTAAAAAGCCAAGAATTCAAAATTAACCTAACATCAGAACTTTGATTCATTTAGTCAATTATATTAAACAATTAAAAGATAAAAATCATGTGACTCATCTTAATAAATGCTTGAGAAGTAAAGGTTGTCTAAAATTTAATAGCTACCTACATTAAACACTAAAAAATATTTTTAAATGAAGATACTTACAAGTTCACAATAAAGATTTTAGATGATGATAAAATGTAACGGTGTTTTATTTCTCAATGTGGTACTGGAGTATAATCTGTCTACAGGGGCTAGTCTCAGTCCATTGTTGAGGCTATAAGATAACAAACATTTGCGACTGTGCAATTTATTAAAACCTAGCTTATTTCTCATAGTTCTGAAAATTATAAGTCTAATACCACCACGCCAGCAGGTTGAATACCTTTGCTTTCTAGATATCGTGGGCTGTGCTTTTATATGACTGAACATCAGAGGGTCTGAACACAACTTGTGCTGGTTCCTTCCACTGCCATAAGGAGGTAGCTCCCCTGGATATGTGATTTACCACAAATTCTACCTCTAATATACTGCCACAAAAAGTCTAAGCTATGGCATGAAAGCTGGAGGGGAAATAGCCATGACAGACCTTTAAAACCACTGTTTGACTTCCATGAATGTACTCAAGGACATGAAGTTAGAAGATTTTGACTTTAAGGCATACATAGTACATTTAAGGCCAGCCCAAGCTATATAGCAAGATTTTGTCTTGAAAAAAATTATTATAGAAGGTAAAAAATAACTAGAATGAGAAACTAAAAGCAAAATAATACTATCCACTTCCTCCATCAAAAAAAAAAAAGAATAACACCCCAAAAATGTGAAGTTTAATTATTTTAACTAGGGAGTAATGGGTTTTCTCCCAACACTATTAAAGAACAACTATTTAAAATTCAAAACCCTATACATTAATAATTTCATCTTGTTAACCTACCCACAGACGTTCATGCAGTATTTATGGTTTGGAAAAGCTTATAGCCCATTCATTCTGAAGGCTAGTCACCACAGGATGAGAAGTGGGATTTTCAAGACCTGGAAACAACTTTTATTCTAAGAAAAGTTCCATTTCTATTTTCTTCTGGGCTAATTTTTGGACACAGAAAATAATGAAGCCAAAGGTGCTCCAAATTTTGTAGAGGGGATAGAGCCTGGTACATACAGACTCAGGGGCCTCTTCTCTCCCTCCCTGTATCTATGGAGCTCTGGGAAGAGGAATCTGGGAAGAAACGCTAAGATAGGTTTGATTCTGGGATTACATAGTAGCCAGAGAGGTCATAGGAAAAGAAAATTTTTTTTAAATGATGTCAAGGTTCTGATTTAACCCCCAGTAAACCCAGGGATTTCAGAGTGCTTAAACAGACTTGTGGGTGAAGGGGTACCCATTCCGTGTGGTGGAGACTCTCATGCAGAGGGCTGCTACAGTTTTTCCAGGTATTTGTGATTTACTATTAGTTCTCTCCTACAAGTAATATGAGAACACAAGCTGAAAAAAAATGTATAATTTAGTTTTTTATTATAGTCGTCATGTCTTTTAGTCAGTTCTAAATCAGACTGTAGTCTGTATTGCTATGGAAGCTTAGATCTGGAAAAAATTACTGGACACTTAAGAAATCTAAATTACAACATTCATCCCAAAGTCTTTGATTTATAGGCAAGAAAACCAATCACAAACCAGACAACCTAAATAAACAGAAAGCTCTGTGGCAAGCTGCAGCAGATTCTCAATATGTCTTGCTCTTCAGCTGCCAGCATCTGCCGAGCCTTGGTGTTAGGAACTGTAGCCCTACTGAGGTATTTTTTTTATTATAAGAAGCTAGATTTCTTGATATTTTTGTGAAAATCCATTGATCTTTTAAACACCGGCTCATTCCTTAACAAAACAAATACACATGGATTATACTGAAGATGACTGTCGTCTTCTTCTCAGAGAGTGTGTCTAAGCTGCCATTTGGTGGCATCAGGATAAAATAGGTACAGGACCAGGAAAAGGGCCTAGACTCCCAGGTTCTAATCCAGGCCTCTGGTCAAGTCAGATAATCTTCCCAAAATGTGTCAGGTTGGAAAGTCATTATAGTCCCTTTTCCTGCAGTTTTTAAGTGAGCCATGCCTCCTTTTAACCATCTATGTTAGGAAAGAGAATCTATGACTGAGCCAGGAAGGGAAATGTTGAGGAAAAGAAAGGGCGTGATGCCGCACTGAATTACAATTAGCTAAGAAGTGTCTGACTTAATTTTCCATGTATTTAGAAATACAGAGCATATATTTCCAGAGAATGTTTTGTATTTACAGCATGTCTGTATAGTTATACGGCTGCAATATAATTGTTTTCCTGCTGAGAATTATGGCCGTGAAGTTACTCTGGGTCCTATTACAGCTAATTATAGTCTTGTTCTGGAATTTAAGAGCTCCCTTGTAAGGCTCCCTCCTCTCCAGATACACACAACAGACACAGAGAGCAAGATATTCTATGTGTGACGCTTGCTCTCGGGTCGCTGATAGAAAATATGACCTGTGGGTATATAATTCATAGGGGTATGAATTATCAGAAATGAGTCTGGATTGATTGAAATAATTTCAACTTCCAATCATGTGGCAATGGAATACCATTCAACAGAGATAATATTCTCACATATTTATACACATATATAAGCTTTTTCTTTTTCTGCACTATATTGAGAGGAGTTAAACAGACATGGATTCTCCTCAGCCTGAACTCTAGAAAGAACAGAAGTCTGGGAATAGTCTCTGCATCTTCTCTATCCCTATCATGGTCTGAGTAGAGAGCTCATGCATGCAAGGAAAAAAAACATCTCTTTTTAACAGATAAATTTCTCTTGGGCTCAGAGCCGAAAGATTTGGGCTCTTTCTGGCAGTGTCACTGTCTCACCTCTGGGATACCAGCAAATCATTCCGCTCAGTTAAACTTCATTTTTCTCCTCTACACAAAGGAGAAACGAATGTTTGCCATATGTTCATTCTCATTGCTGTGAGGGTCAAATTGGTTAGCGAGTTGGAATTAGATTAAGGGAGATATCCTCTTTTAGTTCCTAGTCCTAGGGGAGCTGAGAGGCTCTACAGCAGTTTTGGGGTGAGGGATGAGGGCAACCCTCATGCAAAGGACTGTGGACAGGCTCTAAGGGTTAACTGAGATGACCAATAGAAAATGCTTGGCTAAGTGTCTGCCCGACAGAGAACCTTACATCTCATATTGTACTGAGTTATTGATTCAACTTTTATTTTATTATTAGAGAGTTCCTGTATCAGCAGTGACTATACATATATAAACCATTAAATACACACACACACACACACACACATACACACACACACACACATACACACACACACACACACACATACAGCATTGAATAAGATCAGCGCTTCTATTTTTATGGTGGTGATCATTGATATTTTTAACTCATAACTCAAGGATTTTGTTGGAAACTATCAAACAATGAATAAAACGTTTCCTATGTTCTAGAAACAAAGGAAAGAAGCTAAATTCAGAACTTTTGATCTTGAAAGTGTCCTTTTCACCATTTTCAACCGGGTCCATCAGAAGACAAACGAAGGGAATAAGGATGCTGGGAAATTTGGCCTGGAATGATCCTGTGTGGTGACAAAGACAGTTTTCTCTCCATGTTTCTAATCTACATCTTGTGCAAAAATATGTTTTTATTTTACATGTATATGTTTTTAGTAAAACTATGAAACTTAGGCATGGGGAAAAGCTATGCCTTGCGCAGCCATATCCCTTTCCCCAGTTCCACCAGCCCAGCTGTCATCCGGTCGTCACTCTTCAATCTCTTATGTGAGTTTTCTCTTATTTACCTTCCATGGTTTCAAAAGACATGTTTATTCGATTGCTTCTTAAAGAATTTCCCATCTCAACTATTACTATTGGTTGATTTTTCCACTAGGAAAGGGAATGATAAGCTCCCATGTTCCCTTCTCCTCTCCCCATCCTCCCAACAGGCCAGTTGGTAGCAATATTCTTGTCACAATGATGCTGGTCCTCTCTCCCTTCACAAAGTATATGCCAGTCAACATTGGGTAATAATACTTTGGTTTCATTACCAAAATCATTACACCTACATTAGTCAACTTGTTCAGAATGTACCAACTTTTTACTTTTCATTGTATTTTACATTACTGTAGTAAGATCTAACATCAAATATACCATCATGATTTTAAGAATACACCACATTATTGGTGATTATATTTGGTGTTTAGAGCAAATCTAAAGGGCGTATTCACTTTTCTTGCCTAAAATACTATGTTTATTGTTAAGTAATTACCTATTCTGCCTTCTCTCCAGGCACTAGCAATCACCATGCTATTCTTTGTGACTATGAACTTCTCTTCATGTCTGCGAAATTTGTCTTCCTGCGACTGGCTGATGTTGCTCAACATAATGTCACCAAGGTTCATCCAATACAATTTCATACCTAAAATTTCTGTAATGTATTAAAAGGAAGTGAAATCCTTCTCATGGAATGTACTTATTACTTTTTAAAAAACCTATTTAATTTCATGTAAATTTAGTATGTTTGTACATCCTGACTATTATGAATAATACCACAATAGACACTGTTGTGCTTACATCTTTGGAAGGGTGGTAGATAGATGATAGATAGATAGATAGATAGATAGATAGATAGATAGATAGATAGATAGATAGATAGATAGAAGATAGATAGA
>NC_022014.1:50535126-50549319 GCF_000317375.1 Microtus ochrogaster | reverse complement strand
GTTGGTAGGTAGATAGATAGATAGATAGATAGATAGATAGATAGATAGATAGATAGATAGATAGATAGACAGACAGATGGGCAGACAGACAGACAGACAGACAGACAGAACGATAAATAGTAGAAGCTACATTCACAGATATAAGAGGGAATTTCATTGTGTTCCTCATTTGCATTCCCTTGACTCTTAGAGACACAGCATTTTCACACACCTTTTCTATCTTTTTTGTGTTCTTTAATATATCAATTCAAATTCTTAGTCCATCTTCAAATTGAGCAGCTATGCTTTAATATTGAGATGTATGCATGTCTTAGGTTTTAGAAAGAAATGAGTTACTAGATACACAATTTGAAAATAGAAATATTTTCACCCATTCCTTGGCATTGGCATTCCTTGATGCCTGTAACCCCATACCTAGAGATCCAAGGAAGCTCCACTCACTGACTGTCCTGAGGACTCATGTTCCCTTGTCACTCAGTATCCTGACTGTCCTTACTAATCACAGCATCTCTGAAAATTAACCTCTGCAGAGGCCATATGGAGACCATCGCGTGAATGAATGGTTACGCACATCCTGGACTTCACATCCAATGTCTTCTGCAATGACCCAGAGTCACGCATAATTAAACAGAGGCCATGTGTAACACCAGGAACTGGGTTGTGCTTTCATTTCATAGGTTGCCTTTTTACACGATTGTCTTTTTGGCTATACAGAATTTTTATTTTTAGTTTTCTTTGGCTTCATCAAGGTATTGTTACCTATGCCTTTGAAGTCATATTCAAGAAGTCATTGCCAAGAGCAAAGTCATAAAGATTCATTCCACAGTTTCTTCTAGGAATTGCACAGCTTTAGGTCTGAAATTGAAGCCTTCATCAATTGACTCTTGTGTAGTGTAAAATGAGAACCCAATTTCTTTCTTTTTTTTTTTTTGGTTTATGCACACTCAGCTTCCTCGACATTTGTAAGGAGACTATCCTCTCTCTGTGGAGTATTCTGGACCCCCTTCTTCACAATTCACCGATTCTCTCTATGTAGACTTGTTTCTGAGCCCTCTGTTCTAGTCCATTCTTTTGTGTACCTGGCTCTGTGCCAGGATGTTTTGATTACTGTGACTTTATAAGGCCTTGTTTAACCATCATTATCACATGTTAGTAGTGAACACTGGCAGAGTACAAATCAGCAGATGGATAAATGAATGAATAGAAAGAACTTGATATGCGATTCTGGAAAGATACGATCTACATTCTTTTTGGCAGCTTGCTGATAATAACACCCGATTTATAGATCCAAATCTTTTGCTTTTATTCTCTCTCTCAATAAATTAGAAAAGTAATAACTATAGGAGAGAAGTCTGAAAGTACAATGCAAGATAAAAGAGAAAACATTGTAGTCAAAGAAAAAAATCAAATCTCTCATCTTCGGGTTCTAAAGATACTAATTTAGGTGCATTGCAATCTTTCTGATTCAACACTTTGTACATCCATAATGGTGACAACGGCCTCCAAGAACCTCTATACACTATAACACATGATATAAATATTCATTTTTATTTCCTATCATGGTTCCATATTTATAAATCATAACTTACAAAAGTTGAGTTCTGAAACACTTCTTTACTCATTTTGGCCAGATTTGCATGAGTTCTGTCCTTGATCTCTGGTGTGCTTTGTCCCGTACCCCCATTCTCATACACTGTAGGAACTAGGTGGCCATGTCACAGAACAGTGGCATACATACTTCCAACATGAAACATCAATGTGTCTCCAAGACTGAAGTATTAAAAATGTATGCAGAACTACTGTTATGCAAAGAACCTAATAACATCCCTGCACTCTTAAAAGTAATTGCCACTGTTCATTCTCCAATAGAAACATGTATTACTATGGTCTGTAAAAATGATTCTAACTTCTCCCATTGGTCCACAATGGGAAACAAACATTTTAATATCGATTTCAAAACTGTGTTTATTCTGCCAACATATTGCTTAAGCTTTTTTTCAAAAGATATGAAACATACAGTACCATCTGTAAGCCAATTTGTTATATGGAAATTGCACAATTATATATGTTTTTTAAAATGCCAGATAATGTTTGGGAGAAAAAGAAGGTATTGGCTCTCTGAAACCTTCAGATAGTTTAACCTTCACTTTTTTTTCTTTTATCTTTTTTCTTCTACTTTGTCTCTGCCCACCCTGCCTGCTTGAGAGCAATATTCTATCATCTTGTCAGCCCCCTGCTAGGCGAAGCACATCTATTATAAGCTGCTAACTTCAACCAAGGGCTGGGCTAGAGACAGGGCTTCTTTTGGATATAGATTTAAGCCCCAAGAAGCAATCACCAATTCCACATTATGCAGCACTTTATAACAATGATAATCACTGGCATTTTTCATAGTGCTTTACAGACACATTCATAGTGCTTAGCAGCTCAGGTTTGGGAATTACTCTACATGGGCTTGAAATATGACACTTCTTGGACAAGATACTCCACTTCCCTGTGCCTATTTTCTCACTGGCAGAAGCAGGTTGATGACTCTATCTAACTCGCAGAGCTCCAAGGACTGCTAAGCAAAATGGCTTTAACGCAGTGCCTGGCACACACGTGAGATCAATTTATATCTACTATGTATGTTGCCATTACCATTCTTACTAGTTTAGCAGTCCTGTCAAAAGAAGATGACTTGTCCCATGTATTGAAGAAAGAAAAGCTGAATCTGAATGCCTTAAATGGCGTGCCTATGGTCTCATCCCCAGGAGACGTTAGTAGGGACTAACAAGACTAAAAGCCAGATCTACTTTTCATAGAAAATTGAACTCTTCCCTGCTCAGATGTATGTACTATTCCTTCCGAAAGAAAACAAGTGACAAATGATGAAGGGAAACAGAAAATGAGCCAAGGATCAGGCTCAACTAGGGGAGCTTGCTGTGCCCAGTATTATCACTCAAAGGTGCCGCTTGATTTAGCAAGTCTCTGCATACTTAGCAAGTACACTAAAACATGTAGTTGGAACAGAAGCCACTCAGGGACCTGAACTTAGAGAGCACATAACCTAGTCAAGAAGCGATAGGTGATGATCAACAACATAGATGCAAATGTGGTGAGTCCTTAAAGTCGTACATCTGTATCCGATAGGAAACAGTGGCCTGAGTGAAAAACAGCGTGGTGTCTAAGAGCACAGGGTCTATCTAAATCCACTATCTGTGATCTGCGACTTCATTGTGACTCTTCCTCCATTTGCCTCAATTTTTATCACAGAATTGTTTGAGGATTCAATGTGTATACAGAGCTTAGAGTAGACCCGGCATCTAGTAAGTACTTTTTCTACAAGGGACTTTCAAGTCCATGAATATGAGTGCTTTGGGATCCAAAGGAAGAGTGCTTTTCTAGGTACAGAAAAGCAGGGGCAAAGGCTGTAGCAAAGGCCAAGCTTGGGTTAGGGAAGAAAAGAATGAAAACCATGGTGTTGAAGCCTAATAAGACAGGGTTGGGATTTATACGGTTTATCGTATCTATTAGAGAATTAATAGTAGCTCATTTACCTGAATTAAGGGAATGAGCCAATAATATCTGAATGTAACTATAGTGCCAATACCACTTGACAATAACGTAACTCACCTACTAAGAGCAATAGATTCATTTGTCCACAGTGCACAAGGGCCAGCAAGCACCATCTCCTCACGTCCTGAAACCTACATCCACTAGGGATCGGAAACAGAGTCCCTTACCCTGTAGCAATGCTCTTCTTCAGAGTAGGGCCAGTTTGGCTGCAGGAGAAGCAAATGACTGTCCTAGGCATCATTAGCAGCAGGCTTTCCAGATTTTGTGCCAGTCAGTCCCTAGCTTAGACACACTGAGTTCCAGCCTAGGTGATGATGTAAGAAATCCTGTCTACTTCTATCCTAAATATCTCCCAGAAAAAAAACCTTAGTGTCCACTCTGAACATGGTAATGAGACACGTAGGTGATCTGTAGCCTGAGCTATAAAATGAAGACAGATGATAGAATCTCTCTCATAAGCCAAGGGGAAGATCCAGTGAGACAAAGCAGAGAGGCTGGCACAGAGAATTGTTCAACCAATGACCACATCTTGACGCTGTGAGAGCTAATCCTTCTCTGTGAACATCAGAGGAAAACACACCTTCCTGGACTGGCTTAAGAATGGGATGTGGGCAGTGCTTAGAACAAAAGAACAAAGTCTTGAAATGAATCCCTCCTGCACCAGGGTGGGCTTTCTGGGAAGATGGGGAACTGAGGGGTGGTTGTCATGGAAACCCCTCTGCTTGCGCTCCAGCCTCATAAGGACATAGGTTTGAATCCAAGTTCTATCTGTCTTATTTGTTCCATCTAGGAATTAAATTAATTATGTACAAATTCAAAGAAAATAAACCCAATCATCAAGCAAAACATAAATAAGGGATACAGCGGATAAGATGTAAATGGTAAAATGGTTAGTTCATGCTGTAACTACCCTTATCATATAGTTTTGTGAATCAGAGATTCATGCAAAAATTGGCTAGGTGATTCTCAAACTCTCTGTGCCAACAATGCCATCACTTTATGGTTTGAAGAGCCAAGAGGGCTTCATTTATATGCCTAGTCCCACTTTTCCCCTTTGCAAATGACATACACCCTACACTGGAGTAAGGCATGTGGATGTTTTATACGGTGGTCCAGGACGCCCAGAGACCACAAAAAGCTGCAAGTTTTTTTAAAGACTATGCTTGCCTTATGCCATTTTCTTTTAAGGTCCATGTTCAAAGTAATAGGAACAGACTTTACCTTTTGATGGAAAAAAGAGCCAACGAATTTGGAGTCATCTTTCGTTGTCCATGGTAGCTAATGCTAAGAATAATAAAAGAATGCGGGTACAGTCAATTAAATGGAGAAACTGTTATTGCTCTGGCATGGGCATGGGCATGGGCTTCCTCCAGCCTCCTCCTCTCCCTTGTGGTTACAGCTCTGCCTTGATTAAGACTCACCCGCTGTTCAATGGCAGGTGTAAGCCATCGTGCTAACTGACATGCAAAATGATAATATTTTGCACAGCACCTTGATTGCATCATTCATCCAAGAATATGCAAGTCCTCTGCAAACAATAATTAAGCCTCCAAGCCCCCATGATGCTCCATTATCTTGTCTTTATCGAGAGGGATGGAGTGAGCCCAGGAGAGTGAGCTTGCCAAAGTCAGAGGATTGAGTGACAGAGCTGAGAAGGAACCCAGTCAGAGCATCAGCTTCTGAGTCTAAGTGTTCACATTCTTCACTGCCTGTAAAACGGCACCTAGAAATACAAAGAAGCCCCCATGTTGTCCATCATCTTGGGACTCATGTTCACTGTGCCTCTCGATATCATGACTGCTGACTTACCACTGCATCCCTAAAAACCAACCTCTCCATAGGCACCTGGAGTCTATCAGGAGACCTAGCGGATCTACACCCCTCTCACTTCACTCCCAATGTCTTCTTCGGTGACTCAGGGAGTCATGCACGATTAAACAGAGGCAGTGAGCAACGTGAGTTCTGGGTTGTGCTTTCATTCTTCACTGGACATAGCTCATTTGCTTTGCTGTCAAACAGCAAGAAAACCTACGAGAAGAGGAAGGAAAAAATATGCTTTGGGAGTAGGGGAGTGAGAAAAACTAAATGATATGCCACTTTCGGAATGTATCATTAGTTTTTGCCAAACTCATGACTCCTGCCTGGTCTTTGTCAAATCTCGTAAAGGCCGTGCTATGGCAGCTGTTAACCCTGGCCGGAGTCATTTAACTTGTTAGATAAATTGGCAGAGATCAGATGCATCACCTTGTCAGCAGGACTGCTCCTCTCTGCCAGCCTTCTTCTTACTTCTCCTGGCTGCACACCTACCTCATTAGTTGTCACCTTTTCACTCTTTCTAATACCTACCCCCAGCCTTGCTCTCTCACTGACCCTAGTGTAGCTTTTTGGATTGTTCTTTTAAAATGTGAGTTAAAGAGAATCATTAGCTTAACACCGTTGTGTTATAAGTAAACATACATACATCAAGATGGTATCCCAAATTGGGATTCAAATTGGACCCAACATTTAGACTCTCTCAACTTTAATTTTCCTACCTATAAAAAGGTCAATAAATAAATAGTCCCTGCTTCTACATCTTGTTGTGGGAAAAGCCAAACAGAGTCATATAAAAAATAATGGCAGTTATAAATGATATCTCTGAAAAAAAGACAGCTGTTTAATGTCACAGCAAGTGAATCAGAGAGGGGGGGGTATGTGTTTTGAGCCCTCAACTTTAAAATATATATAATATAAATAATTTATATAAATAAGAATATTTATTTGCTTATTTATTTTAGGTGATGAGTATTTTGCTTGCATGTATAAGTAATACATGTATGCAGTGTCTGCAGTGGCCAGAAGAGGGAGTCACAACCCCTGGAACTGGAGTTATAAAGGTAAGCCACCATGTGGGTGCATAGAAACAAACCTGAGTCCTCTGAAAGAGCAGCAAGTGCTCTTAAGGGTTGAGCCACCTCTCCATCCCCTTAACTTTTTTTTTTTTTTGGTTTTTCGAGACAGGGTTTCGAACTCCCTGAGATCTGCCTGCCTCTGCCTCCCGAGTGCTGGGATTAAAGGCGTGTGTCACCATCGCCCAGCCCCCTTAACTTTTAATACCTACTTTACCAATTCCTACCATAAACATTTAATATGGGACACATAATAAGCCCCAGGTATTGTAATGAGCACAAGCATCAGCTAATGAATAAGACCACCTTGCTACTGCCCCACCTGGAACTCAAAGTCTGGGGAATGGAACAGAATTTCATTTACTGCACATGTGTTACGAAGAAGAGTGGAGGGTGTTGGCATAAAATTTCCAGGGAGAAAGATTTCCCTGGGTCGGGAAGAGAATGAAGAAGCCTGTGGGGAGGAGACATTTGAGGTAAGCCATTAGGCTGGAGTGTCTGTAAGCTTCCTCAAAGCAAAGGCAAGTGTCAAAATGAGAAGCAATGTGATAGGTTCTCATAACTGAAAAGAGGCGGCTGCCAATGAAGTGTGCTCATGCTACCAACTCAGCCCTCCCCATGTCCCTAGCAGCCCACTGCACCCTGTTTCTGACCAGAAGAAAGAATGCACTTGCTTCCTAGTGTTCTTGGAAGCCCTATGCTAGAAATAGCAATGCTTTGTTCTTAGTAGCTCTGTATATATAATTATATTTAAACAAACTCCGTGCATGAAAACACTGACTTGATTTAAGTGAGAAATTACTTGAGAGTGACGTGACACATGATGGCTTGCTAAAATATGACAGCTTTGCTGTCTCGTTGCATGGCTCTTACCTCTAGAACACAAGTTGTGAACTCAGCGAGTTACTCATGAGACTGAAGACACTCATATTAACACATACAAGCCAGGTAGCTGGCCATAATCAGCCCTTATTCTAATCTTCAGACCGTGTATCAGCTCTGCTTCCTCAAGCTGCACCCAGCATCTCCTGAACCTGAGCAGCATTGCCTCAGCTTTGCCTTCTCTACTTAGCATTGCTCCATCAACCATCCTCACCTGAACACAAAAGGGAGGACAGCACACGGGCTCCAGTCTGAGCTGGGGTCTCTCCGAGATCCAGAGACTGAAGAGTGTGCTGATTGATCTCCAGACAAGCAGCTCACTACCTCAGAGGAAATGTATTATCATGGTATTCCCAGGCCTTTGAAGCCCATTGTTTGGATATACGTATATAGAAGACTTTATGTTCTACTATTATTAAGAAAGCCTAGTAAACAACTCTGGTTTATCTGGATTTGCAGATAGAAGATATAAGAAACACAACTCTGTAATAAACATGAAATATGACCATTGCTTTCAAGGAACAAACCTGTAAAGGAAATCAATCAACTGGTATAATAATATTTGTTAAGCACTGTATCAGGCATAGTGGTAAGAAATCTTTACACTATAGTCAATTTAATTCTCCCAATAGACACAAGTTTCTCTTTATCCTGTTCCGTAGATGACAAAAGGGTGCATGTGATCATATTAGATAAAGCTGGAAATGAAGTTTTTGCTGTATTATTCTGAAACGTGCACAGAGTCAGATTAGAAGAGATAAAATAACACCTTGTACTCATCAGTACATCAGAAATAGACAAATCAAGCAAAAGTAGCCAAATAAATTAAGTCTCCGATTCTGAAGACTTGGGAACGTTAGAGTAGTATTTCTCAGCCTCAGCATTATTGACATTTTGTGCTAAGCAATTCGTTGTATGGGAGCTGCCTGTATATTGGTGAGTGTACACATACTTTCAGCCTCTATCTGCTGAATGCCTGCAGAAATGCCAGATTGACCAGGGGAAGATAAATTATGCAAGGCCAGGAGGCCAGGTTATGCTGAGCCGAGCGTAAAAACCAGTAGTTGAGAAAAAGCTGGAGTGGAGTTGGAACCAGGCTCTGGAAGGTTCTGAATGCAAGGTTCTGATAGTGGAAACTAAGAATTGGTTCATAGTCTAGAGACTGAAAGTGACATCTTTTTTTTTCTTTGTCTTTTTTTTTCCTCCTTTCTGGCCTCGATGCAGCTCCCTGTCAGGCACACTCTGGTCTCAGAACATTTGGATCTTCTCTTCTCTGTCTCGAAAGCAGCAGTTCTCAGCCCACGCGTTTTGAGCCCTTTGGGTCATTTTGTAACAATGAAAATACATCCTGCATATCAGACATTTATGTCACTATTCACAGCAGCAGTAACATTACAGCCATTGAGCAGCAGTGAAAAGAATCTTATGGTTGGGATCACCACAACAGGAGGAACTGTATTAAAGGGTAAAAGCATTAGGAAGGTTGAGAACCACATCAGTTTCCCAGAGGATGCGTCTCATCTCCCTCTGTTCCACCCCCAGTCTGGACTGGCCTCCACCACAATCTTCTGCCTCGGCCTCCTGAGTGCTGGAACTGCAGGTGTGTCCCACCACAGCTGGTTTCTTCTCATCTCTGTTCAGAATCTATGAGTGAGGTCAGCCATGTCTCTAAATTTATGTCCCCCATTCTGCTTAGTTTACTTTCATACACCTGTTTTTCCTTCATATCATACCCGCAGCAGCACAAAATTATGCATCCTTTTGGATTCCTGGGAATTTCTCTAGAGCCAGGTTTCTGCTAACCCTATAATGGCTCCCTCAATCAAGATATCTCTCTCCTTGCTCTCATCTCTGTCCTTCCTCCATCTCGACCATCCTATTCCTTCAAGTTCTACTCTACCCTACCCCTCTTCCTTCCTCTTCTCCTTCTAACCTCCTCTCTCCCCCCACCCCCATGCTCCCAACCCTGCGAGTCAATCCTCTCCATTTCCAATTCCCAGGATATATATATATATATATATATATATATACATATATATATATGAAAATTATATATATATAATTTTCTTTGGGTTCACTATTCAATTTCCATGAGTTTGTAAGCTTTCTGAGAGTAGTATTGTTGTTAAAATCTAACTTTACTCCATGGTTATCCAATAAGACATAGGGCGTTACTCCAATTTTTTTTGTATCTGTGAAGGTTTGCTTTGTTAGCGAGTATGTGATCAATTTTAGAGAAGATTCCATGAGATGCTGAAAAGAAGATATATTCTTTTGTGTTTGGGTGGAATGTTATATAGATGTCTGTTAAGTCCATTTGATTCATGACATCTGTTAATTCTCTTATTTTTCTGTTAAGTTTCTGTCTGATTGACTTGTCTATTGGTGAGAGAGGAATGTTGAAGTCTCCTACTATTAGTGTGTAGGGTTTGATGTGCGAATTAAGTTTTAGTAATGTTTCTTTTACATATGTAGGTGCTCTTGTGTTGGTGCATAGATGTTCAAGATTGAGACTGCATCTTGATGAATTGTCCCTGTTATGAGTATAAAGTGTCCTTTTCCACCTCTTCTGACTGATTTTAGTTTGAAATCAATTTTCTAAGATATTAGGTTAGCTACACCTGCTTGTTTCTTAGGTCCATTTGATTGGAAAACCTTTTCCCAAACCTTCACTCTGAGGTAAGTGTCTGTCTTTGAGGTTGAGGTGCATTTCCTGTAGACAGCAGAAGGCTGGATCCTGTTTTTGTCCATTCTCTTAGCCTGAGCCTTTTTATAGGTGAATTGAATCCATTGATATTAAGTGATATTAATGACCAGTGTTTGTTAATTCCAGTTATTTTTAGGTAGTAATATTTGTGTGTTTCCCTTCTTTGGGCTATGCTGGTGGGTTATGCCTGTGTTTTTGTGGGTGCAGTTAGTTTCCTTGGGTTGGCGTTTTCCTTCTAGTACTTTCTGTAAGGCTGGGTTTGTGGATACATATTGTTTAAATCTGTTTTTGTCATGGAATATCATGTTTTCTCCATTGATGATGAATGCAAACTTTGCTGGGCATAGTAGTCTGGGCTTGCACTAGTGGTCTCTTAATGTCTGTAGCACATCTATTCAGGACCTTATGGCCTTTATGGTTTCCACTGAGAAGCAGAGTGTAATTCTGATAGGCTTACTTTTATATGTTACTTGACCTTATTCCTTTGCAGTTCTTAATAGTCTTTCTTTATTCTGTATGTTTTGTGTTTTGATTATTATATAGAGAGGGATTTTTTTTATCCTGATGATTTGGTGTTCTGTAAGCTTTTTGTACCTTCATAGGTGGGGAAAGTTTTCTTCTATGATTTTGTTGAATATATTTTCTGTGCCTTTGAGCTGGAGTTCTTTTCCCTCTTCTACCCCTATTATTCTTAGATTTGGTCTTTCCATGGTGTCCCAGATTTCCTGGATGTTTTGTGTTAAAAATTTGTTGGATTTAATGTTTTCTTTATCAATGAGTCTATTTCCTCTAAAGTATGTCAATTGCCTGAGATTCTTTCTTCTATCTCTTGTATTCTGTTGGTTATACTTGTCTCTTTAGTTCCTGTTCATTTACCCAGATTTTCCATATCCAGTATGTGTTTTCTTTATTACCTCTATTTTAGTCTTCACGTCTTGAACTGTTTCCTTTACCTGTATGATTGTTTTTTTTTTTCCTTGGGTTTCTTTGAGGGATTTATTAATTTCTTTTATTTTTTTGGTTTGTTTTTTCCTCCCTTTCTTTAAGGGAGTTTTTCATTTCCTTTTTAAAAGTCATTATCATTTTCATAAAGTTACATTTAAACTTGTTTTCTTCTACTTTTTCTGGGTTAGGATGATGAAGTCTTCCTGTTATGTGACTGCTGGATTATGATGTTACCATGTTGCTTTTTAGGTTGTTGGAGGAATTCTTGCATTGGTGCCTATTCATCTCTTCCTTCAAATGAGGCCAGCAGTGTCTTTGCATTTTGGTCCAATCCTTGCTGTGGCTGTCTGAGTGTTTAGGAGTTCTTCTTGATCTGTTCTGTATGGTCAGTGTCTGTCTCAGAAAGCCTCTGAGGTGTCTATTCATCTGCTCTCTTGGTCTTCTCTCATGGTTTGCTCTCTTGGTGCTCTCTTTTAATCCCCCCAGTGTTGTAGCAAGCTCTTGGTCCTTCTTAAATCCTCTCAATATTGGAACAAGCTGTGTTTTAGAGTTCTACTGAAGTTGGAGGAGGATAGGTGGATTTAGGGGTGGGGTATGGCTAGTAGTTTGGATGTCAACTGGATGGGTTAGGTTTGGGGGGATCCTAGCAGTAGGAACCGCCCAGATGGCTGGTTAGAAAAGCTGAGGGAGTTGGAGGAGGGGCCCGGGGTTTTGTCCCATTGAGGAAGTCCTAGAGAGTGGGGCATTTGGCCATGTAGCCATTCACTCACCTCTTAAGTCCCCTCAGTATGGTGACTCAACTAGTTTTAAGGTAACGAATTGGATAATCTGTGTACTAAGATGCCAAAAGTGCATTTAATGCCTCAAAAAGTTTATAAGCCACCTGACAGATGTTACACTTGCCAGTTGACTCTGTTCTTGCTCTTTCTTCATAGCTTTACATCTTAGGAAGACAAGATCAAACTTCTCAGACATCAGTAAGCACAAGTTGCAGGGCAGAATGTCCTATGATGCCAATTGAGATATAAATGTCGCAGTATATTGACACAGATTATGAATGCTCAAAAGTTTCTTCAGTGTACAATACAGCAGACAAAATCTCTACCTCCTTGTCCAATGAGGTAATCAAAATTTAAAGATAATATACAGGCTTGTTCTTTGATTTCTAATGCTCTGTTCAATGAATTTTTATCAATGCCTGATATTTTGTTGATTCCTTTAATGAAATATTATGACATACATTAGAATAGATGGTAATACTTTGTCTTTAGATCACTAACATCAAGAGGCAGCATGTAACAGCATGGTTAATTCTAAAGCTCTGGAGTAAATGTCCTAATTCTCCCAAACTCTCCATAAGTTTTAAGTAAATGAGCTAGTTTACAGGAGCCTCAATTTACCAATCTATGAAATGAGTATCTCAAACAACCAGTTGGTGAGTGTTCTGTGAACTCCATTTCATAATCTCTGCAAATGTATATGGTTGGCCACAGGCTCAACAAATGTCAGCTCTTATCACTAGAAATAAATGGAAGCCAGAGGAATGTCTCATAATCCAGATTCTTAACCCAGCGCATGGTATAGCAGGAATGGAACACGTATTCTCTCTATCAAATAAAGGTACCAATGGTGGGGTAGAGGATTATATCATTGTGATTTTGCTGTCATACAAGGTTCACAAAGCCCCATTTTCTCCTGATCCTTCAGTTACCACCACTACCTCCTCTGGATCTTGGTCTTCTGTTCAACAGTGTACATATTTTACCTAGTGCAAGACCTTCTTGGTAATATCTGTTAAAAAAAAATGAAATTCTCCATCCACATCATGCTTTGTGTGAAATCACACTGAATAGTACCACAGGTCACTGCTAATTCCTTGACTGTTCAAGATTTCATATCTTTGTAGCTATTTTGAACCACACAACAAGATAAATGTATGCCCAATTCACTTTAAATGTGATTGTCCTTCTTCGGGGAGAGAGGATTTTATTATTGTTTGTTTGTTTGGTATAGTAAATATTTAGATGGAAAATCATTTTCAGGACAACAAAAACTTACTTATGAGCTAGAATCCTGGAATATTTTAAGCCATAAAGACCTTAGAAATAATCTGACCTTGATAGCTGGGGGGATGACTCAGTGGCAAGAAGCACTTACTGCTATTTCAAAGGACCCGAGTTTAATTCCAAACACAATTCCAAATATTCATGTTACATGGCTCACAATTGACTATAACTCCAGCTCCAGAGGAACTGATGACTCTCTTCTGGCCTCCTTGGGTAACCACACAGCGTAACACACAAATGAAAGAGGGGGGAGAGGGAAGTGAGGGAGAAAAAGAAGAAAGAAGGGAAGGAGGGAGGGAGAGAGAGAGAACACTAAATTTTGGAAACAGTCCAGAGAGAAAGAGAGATCAGAGACTGGTAGGACCATGTTTTGTACTTTTTCTTTCTTTGCAGTTAGCTTCATCTTCCTAGCCTGCCCATCACAGATCTGTTTCTAAACAATTCCCAGACTACTCGCCAGGAAGTTCTATTTAAGACTGTCCTCAAGTGACAAGCAGACAGGGCTATTAGAGTTGATTAGGAGATAACAAAATGGCTCAGGAATTGACCCTCTCTGCTGTCTCCTAAAGAGATACTGTAGCAGGTAGCTTGAAGGTACAGGGGAATTTGCCAGCAGAGAGGAACTGTAGAAGCAGGTCTCCAAGGCAGCTGGTCAAGATTAGAGCATCCAGACAAAGCTCCTCTGTTACCTTAAGGGATCAGACATGCTCAATAGGGGACACATCTCTATCAGTTATAGATCTATAGTGACCCTGGGTACTTACTCGTGAAGCTGTCCTGGGCTGCTGATGTCAGCCATAAGAATAAAAAACCTAGAAGCCACTGTGTGGGCACATACCTTTAATCCTCACACTTTTGAGGTAGAAATATGAGGCCCAGGAATTCAGAGTCATCCTCGTCTGCATAGTAGGCTAGAGGCCAATTTGAGAAACAGAAGACTGGGTCTCAAAGCCAAACAAACAAAATTAAGAACTGGGATTCTGATGTTAGAAAACCTAGCTTTTTCTGGCAGTCAGATAGCATCAGAGGGGTGAGGAAAACTGTGTGTAAGTGCTATCTCTCTCTCTCTCTCTCTCTCTCTCTCTCTCTCTCTCTCTCTCTCTCACACACACACACACACACACACACACACACACACACACACACA
>NC_022014.1:50475945-50535026 GCF_000317375.1 Microtus ochrogaster | reverse complement strand
CACACACACACACACACACACACACACACACACACACACACACACACCAGCAGTGGAAATTCATATTAGCTTTCAAGAAACTGCCCTCAGACTGTAGATGTCCAGGGCCTCTCAGGAGCCTTTCTCCTAATCTATTTTGCTGATTCTTTTTCTGAGGCTAATTAACAAGGGAACAGTAGGTTCTATATGACCCCTAATCAGCTCCCATGGATAGCAGAGAACAGTGGCTCTCTGTCTGTTGAAGGTTTGTGAACATCTGTACCTTCCCAGTCTGGGTGGCAATTTCAGGACAAAATAACAGAGCTTCTTACATTTTATTGCTTCTCAGTATGTCCTGATGTGACTGTTTTAATGACTGAAATGAGACTAATTGTGTTCACTGGCATCGTACTCTTTGGTAAGGCAAAGAGAATGGAAACAGTTACAGAATGGAAACAGTTGGATGTTAGCTGTGCTCTCAGGTGCTGAGCACTGTACTGCGTGCCGTGCGAGTCCTAGCTCACATGAGTTCTAGTATCACAGGACAAGTAGTTGTCTGGACATCACAGTAGGAGAGCTGATGTTAAGAGTGAGGTCTGGAGCTGAAGAGATTGCTCAGAAGGTAGAGTACTTGCCAGGTATGCATGGGCACCTTAGTTTAAATCCCCAGAATCCATGTAAAGCCAGCCAGCGCGGCAGTACACATGGGTAATAGCAGTGCTTCTATGACAGATAGAAGGCTAAGACAAAAGAACCCGCAAAGCCAGCTGGTCGGATAGGCGGTGTGTGCACTGGTAAAGAACAAGAGACACAACTCAAACAGGGTAGAAAATGGACAGACATCTGAGACTGTTGTCTGACCTCCATGTATATACTGTAGCATGTATGTGCTGGCACACACACACACACACACACACACACACACACACACACAGTAGGCAGAGATTAACTTTAACCTCACTTTGGTTGTAGATAGCAATGGCAAATTAGTTACAAGGTGAATTTGTCTTGGAGCTGTCGAGTTTCAAGAAAACTTTATTTTTCTGTTTTGTAAACTAGTGTTTAGTAAAATTCTTTTTGTGTAAAACTGTAGACATTTTAACATGCATATTTTTTAATCAGGATATCAAGAATACAGAATGTCCTCCCAATTCCTTCATGGGCCTGTTTTTATCATCATCATCATTAGTTTCTATAGTATTAATTTAATTTTTATTTTCAATTTAAAATATAATTATAACTATTCTCCCCTTTGTCCTCCCTCCAGTCTTTTCCATATGCCCCTCCAATCCCTCTCAAACTATGGCCTCTTTCTCTTTAATTGTTATCGCTACATATATGTGTGTGTACGTAAATATGTAAATGCAGCCTGTTCAGTCCATTTAGTGTGACTTGTATTTACAGGATTTCAGGGCTGATCAGTTGATGCTGGATAGCCACTTAGAGCTCATCCTGGGGAAAGACTCTTTGGTTCTCCTAATCTCAGCATCCCTTCATGCGTGTAATTATCTGTCTAAGTGTGGAACCTGGTGAGATTTCCCCCTTCCATGTTAGCATGTCTACTGACTGCTCTTCAGGTCTTGCTCAGGCAGCCATATTGTTGGGATATCATAGGTGAAGCTTCCCTCTCTTTCCTAGGAAGCACAGCCTCAGAGCAGATCACAAAGTCCTCTGACTCTTACGCTCACCCCATCCTCCCTCTGTGGTGTTTTCTGAGAAGGCTGGCCCCATGAAAACTATTGATCTTCTCCTCACTCTACTTTTATCTCTTCATCTGTGTCACGTAAATAAAACCATAAGGTTTGGGAACTTTGAGAGGGTTTCGGCGAAGCAGTATAATACGTTTGCAATTCACCCAAATTGCTGTATTTTGTCAGGGTTCTTTCTTTCCACTTATTGTTAAATTGCATTACACACTGTGTGGGCTGCAGCATGGACTGTTTACTCATTCACTCCCAGAGGAGACTGGATTTTCTCAGTGTGCAGTAATCATGAACAATGTCGTCGAAAGCGTCCCTGGACAAGTTCTTTTGCCAACAAAAGTTTTAGCGTAAACAGAAGTAGTACTGGTGGATGATAGGTTTCATTTTATAGTAATCCCTTAGACCATCTTTCTGGAGAACGATCACTGTCCATTACTTAAAAAAGTGTAGAATATTCAGGAAGCCCTGAATTCTTGTCAGCTTTTGATGCTGTCGGCATTTTGCATTTAACCATTTTCATGAGAATGAAGCTCACTTTTCAAGGTTAATTTGTGTATATGCCACACTATGTCAAAAATGTCTTATATTTCTACTTACTATGGCTCTATTGCCTTTGGCAAAGTATAAGTCTTCCCTCATTTTATATCTTATCTTACTGTTCAGTTATGAAATTCTTCATACATCCTTGGCAGAAGTCAGACTTTTTTTTTCTAATTTCTAGCTCTCTCTTTTTCAATGGGAAATTTTAAACTTTTATGAAGTCCAGTTGTTCGTTGTTTTTAAGGAATCCGCCTTGTTGCCATATCGAACAGTTCTGTAAGAAGCCTCAAGGGCCTGATATTCTTTCTTTTTTTTTCTTACAAAAGTTTTTCTTAGCTTATGTATTTATATTTAGATGGATAATTCATGTTGATATATTCCAGGGAAGGCATGAGGCTTAGGTCAATGTTTGTTGAAAAGATTACCACCACCATTCACCCCACCTCACCTACCCCAACTCCCCAAAACTGCTTTTGTGACTTTTTAATTCATTAAATTTATTAATTTATTTTATATCCCTGCTGAAGCTTCTTCTCCTTTCCTACCTCCCATTCCCTCACCCACCTCCCTCCAACCCCCAATCTACTCCTTCTGGTTATTTAATTAGCCAAGGAAGAGAGAAGAGAGAGTGGCTGTTACTTGCTTGGAGATTTGGAGGAGTGATGGAAATTTTCCAAAATCAGAATGCAATGATTGTTTCATTACTTCGCTCACATTGCAAACATACTGAAATTTGTACTTTAATTGAATAAATTTGTGGCATATAAGAAGCATCTGAATAAACAGAGCAATCAATGAAAATGTATTAGCCACAGTAGTGTGAACTCTGCTATATAGTTGGATGTAGTGTTTACCCTAAGTTCAAGTACTAAAAGCATGGTTTCCAACGTGTCAATATTGAGGCATTTAAAAGATGACGATTACATATTTAATTTATAATATTTTCATGGGACCAAGCTAGATCTCACCAGGGCACTTTCTGGGTCTCTGAATTAGAATAGTCACTAAAATAATGGGTTGGAACAAAACAAGGCTATCTTTCTCAGTTTACTCCCTTGCACATGTCCTCACGGTGTGTCTCTACCCACTTCCTCCATGCTGCTTCTATGTGATGCAGTCTACAACACTCTCAGCATGAGCTGATGTTCGTGGACTTCTAAAACCATAACCGCAGTACAGCTCTTTTCTTTATATACTACCCAGCATTCAGTACTATTATTTCATTTTTATATGGGCACCCAGTTGACTTAGAATAATTTATTGAAAAGACTCTTCTTTCCCAAGACTTGTTTGTCCTGATGGCTTTGTGAAGTTCCAGTTGACTGGCTTTCTCTCTTTTATCCCCATGACCAGCATGTCTCAAACTTTTTGTTCTTTCCTCCACAAAACAGAGTCAAAATGAGTTATCCTACAATGGGGCAATGATGCCCATGCTAGAGACCAAAGGATAAGAAATAAAAAGTCCTGAGCTAGGAGTGGATCACTTTTTTTGGGGTTGTAGTCTAATGAGGTCCTCAAATTCCCCTAACATTGCAGGCTGTTGCCAATGTGGATTTGGCAGGAAGACTACTGTTGAAAACATGATGCACTTGAGTCATAGAATGTGGAGAAATCAAGCTGATGCTGACCTACATGCAAGCTTCATCCCAGCTGTATAGCTTTCATGATGCTGGAAAATGAAATGCTCATTCCTAGAGGAGCAAAGTAATCACCAGTGTTGCCCAGGTGTGATCCCCATAAGGCACAATAACAAACAGCCTGTCAAGACTGCCCACTGCTATAATAGTGGCAATGGCACAGATATCGTGGGCATAACCAACCACTTTCTGATTAGATTTAAGGCCTGCTCTACAAGATGAAATCCATGTCTGGTACATTAAAGGACTGAAAAATTATGGCTAGACTGATCATAGACCCCAGGAAAAGAGCCTGCTGTTATAATCCTGCTATATGGGCATAGTATTAAACCAACTCCTAATGACTTACCATAATATCAATACATTAAGGGATTGCTCAACATGCATTAGAAAAACTTTTGTTCGTAGTTGATTATAATCATCACAAAGGCCTACAAATGGCTAAGGTGCAGAGAATAAAAATACCCAGTACTAAATGGAACAGAGATACTACACACTCTCCCCTAAAGACTCAGGGATCATTTCAAAAGAGAAAAAGAGCATAAGAGATAGAGGTGGTGGGAGACTACAAGGAATTTGTGTTCTAGACTTAGTAGGATGGTTACATATATGAGCCCACATTGGTTCTGGCCCTATGCACAAGACCTGTACAAACCCAAGCCAGACCAAATTTCAACATGGACAGGGAAACTGGGCATGAACTTCTACCCGCAGTCAAGGAACTATTGGCAGTTTCTAGGTCCAGGGACAGGAAGTATTAGTTTTCTCTAAAGGTAAAACCCCTGATAGATCAACAATACTCCAGTAGAAAGCTACACATGCAAGAATATTGGATGAACATAAACTGGCATTGATTGGGTAGGTGTCAGACATAAAGGGAAGGGAAGATGGAGTGTATCTGAGAAGAGCTGGAATAAGGAGGATGAATTCTATGCTCTCTAACCATATCCCTTTTTCTTTCCTATGAAACTTGAACAATGTATTTTTTCAGCCATTTTTTACATTTCTACCCTCAGCTGTATCTGCAGTATTCATGGTCATCCTTGTCTAAACAGCATGTTCAAGGCAAACCTGGGGTACAAAAGACCCTGTCTCAGCAACAGTGAAGTAAAACTGAATTGAATAAAATGGAGATTTAAAAAATAAGCCAAATTCCCTCTAAATATAAAATTAAAAATCTTAAGGAAACATATCTTCTTTGCCTTGCTTGCTGTAGGTTTTCAGCTGTGTATTGTGAATCAAGTGAAATGAATTCCTGGCTCAATCGTGGTGCTAACTCTGAGACATTCCTTTTTACTAAGACCAGCTGTCACACAAGGAAAATACAGCCCCCATCCAACTGGCACAATCCAGTACACAACAGCAAATCCTCTCATTAGAAGCTAGACTCTTGTGGACACTATAGTACGTTTACCCACTTGTATTGTGTTTATATTTTATTAATTATATTTATTCCTTGATAATTTTATGCATATACACAATGCATCTTGATCATATCCACCATCAATTAACCATCACAGTTATTCAAGACATATCTTAAGACATGTCCCCACCTATAGTCATGCATTTCTCTTCTGTTTTTAATAATACACTTAGTCCAATTAGCGATATCTGTATGTGCATGAGCAACCAAACAATATCTACACTGCTGAAAATAAAGTGACTATCCTTCATTTAGTGTCCATAAATTACCAATGGCTTCATTAGGGGTAGAATCTTATGAGCGTCTCTCTGATTCCATGGTAGGATTACTAACTGGCTTCGTCTTGTACAGGTAACTCATATGAATTCATGGAGGCAACAGCCATGTCATGTCTGAAAAATAGTTTTCCAGAGTTCTTACCTATCCTCCAGCTTTTATGTCCCTTTCACCCAACCCCAGGATGTCCCACTGAGTCCTCTTGCTTTATCTTTATTGAGAAACTCCATGGCATTTGCCCTCCCACCTTATTTACTTGTATTATTTGTACCTAGTATGTTTATGTTGTTTCTCAACCTTTATCATTGATAGGGCACAGTAAGTGCAATGGTATAAAGGGAGGTTGAATGTGAAGTTAGGAACATAGATGTAAAATCCAGCCTTGCTACTGACCTAATGTGTAAACTTGGATAAATCACTTAATCTCATTTTAGCTCAAATTCCTTGTTTATGAATCTATTTACTAGCTAAATGAATTGTTTGGAGAAACTTTCAATATAATGACTCAACTAATATTTTTAGAATATCTATCATTCAACTAATCATTCTCATGCATGAAAGGTATAATGTGGATCCAGCATTGTTCTTTTGTTCTTGATCTCTTCTCTTTTCACCAAGACAGGGTTTCTCTGCATAGCTTTGTCTGTCCTGGAACTTGCTTTGCAGACCAGGCTGGCCTTGAACTCAGAGATCTGCCTGCCTCTGCTTCCCAAGGACTGGAACTGAAAGCATGCTTCAGCACTGCCCAGCTCCTTGGCCTCTTTAAAAGTTCAGATCTGTCATTATCATGGCCATTTCATGGATGAGTTCTCTGACTCCCAGAGATATTAAAGGACTTGCGGTTATACTATCAAAGATAGACCAAAAATTAACTGAGTTGGGGCTAACAAGGTGTTTATAGCTATGATGAAGCATGCAATGTTCTTTGCTGGAGACAGACGTAGAGCTTCAAATGTGGAAAGATGCTAGAAGTCCTCAGGCATGTTCATCAGCTTAATGGTACTTCAGGGGAACTCTGCCCAGAGGTAGGGAATAAGCAGGCTCCCAGCCTTTGACAGGCAAAGAAGATAATGAGAACATCCGAGGCTTTTCCTTATATATACATAGTCAAACTATTTTCTGCCTAACTAGTTTTTGTGGACCTTAATTATGTTCTGCATTTCTTAACCTTCGTAAGGCAAACCAAATTTCATGCCAAATTAAGTGATCACATATTATTACACTTAAATTTGCAACGAATTTTACAAAGACTCTTTCAACAATTACAATTATTCCTCTCCCATATTAGGAATAAAAATACCTGAAGCATAGAGAGGCTATGGAACTTTCTAAGAGTCAATTCATAAATTTGAGGCTGAATTAAAAATTCAGAAGTGTGCTCACATGTTCACGGGATGCCTAGTCTCACCTTTTCCTCTAGGTGATGTTCTGAAGGCTATTTTTCAGGTGTAGATACATTCTCAAACAAGCTGAGCTTCTTATAGGGAAATTATCTATGTCTTTCAAATCATTTTCTGAGTTGGATAAAAGTAGAGAATTTTCCCTAGTGGGACACAAGAGAAGCAATATATGCACTTATTTTTTAACTGGAAATAAACAAGCATAAATGCCATGAACCACCCATGGGCCACATGGAAAGGGACTGTGACAATTTCTGGCAGTTAAGAGATGTCCTTGGCTGTCAGCCAGCCAGCATCCTCCAACCACAGACACTGAGGTCTGCCGACAGTGTGAATGAGCAAGTGTGAGCCTTGTGCTCTCAGTGACAATTCACCCTGCCTGACTCCCATTTTTCAGTCTTCTGAGACCTTCAGTGGCAAACTATACTAAGCCAACCCCAGACAGCCACCCTGCAGATGCTGGTGAATAATGCATAGCATGAATGTCCCTTATCGAAAAGGCTTGGGGCCAAGAGTGTTTCAAATTTAAGGTGGGGAAGGTTTTCAAAATTTTGAATATTTATATAATGAGATATCTTGAGGATATGACCTAAATCTAAGCATGAAATTCATTTGTTTCTTACACATCTTCCCTGAAGGCAATTTTATATGATATTTTTTAATAATTTTGTGCATGAAACATAGTTTCATGATGTGGCATTTTCCACTTAGGATATTATGCTGCTACTCAAAAAGTTTTGGAGCTGGGCACAGGTCAGTTGTTTAGATCAGGGCTGCTCAGCCTGCACAGGGTGGTTGGTGATTTGCCCTGTAGCAGAAGATTAAGTTGATGTTCATTGTAGAGATTTAGGAAATACCAAAGTGTTAAATAGAAGAAAACAAATGTCACTCATAATCTCTCCACTCAGAGGTAATTATTGGCATTTTTGATGTATTTGCATTCTAACATTTATAAATTGGAGCTCAAAATTGGCAACAAACTGATAAAAATTTGTGCTCTAGTGTATCCATTAGAATTCAGATAAGGATATTGCTCACATCATCAAATGTTCTTTAAAACCTTAACTTTAAGCAATTACTATACATCACGTATTCCCTCTTATCTGACCATGCCCATCAGGGACTTTCAGGCTGTTGTCACCTTTATTTTATAATGAAGTTTGTTTTTATTTTTAAATAGTGAAGGGGTCTTCATGGGAGTGTCTGTATGGGAGCTTCTCTAAGTCCAGTGCTCACGGAAGGCAGAAGAGGACATTGAATCCCCTAGGGCTAGAGTTCTTAACCACAGAGCTGTCTCTCCAGCTCCAACAAACTTCATTTTGATGAATATTCCTTTCGCAAATCTTTTGATTTAACTCTTAGGCCTTCAGGATGGATTACTGACAGTTCTTTCCCCCAAAGTTTATGCATTCTTCTTGTGATCTTGACATGGGCTGTCACTTCACCTCTAGAAAGGTAGCAGAAATGCCGTCCCTACCAACAGCAAGTGGGAGGACCCTCCCTGGCAACCTCACCACAGTGTGTGTGACCGCTCTCGAGAAGTCCTGGCAGATCTGATAGCCTAGACTGTGGTGCCTGGTTTTTGTCATCTGTCGTCTCACTGGCATTTCTTTACTTACTCACGATTGATCATTTATTGGTACCTGTGTTAGTCTCTTAAACTTCTACCATGAAAAATATGTTCCTTTTCCTTACTTTGTTCATTTTCATCACTGGTGCTGGTTTTGTTCCATTTTATTTTACTTTTAGGCAAGGTCTCATATTTTAGCCCAAGATGACCTGAGCTTTGTGACCATCCTCCTGCCTCAGTTTCCTGAGTTATACTTGTGAGCCACCCCAGCCTTGCTTCCAGTCTATTAGTTTTAGTGGATGTGTTGAGATTATTTTTATTTATTTAGAAGGTTAGTCTCAAATTTCTTGCCAATGTATTCCTCTAAATATCATTTTCTTTTTTTTTACAAATTACTTATAGTAATTGTACATCTACTACACAAAAGCTATCACGTATCACCCTTAAGAAGATTTCCACTCATATTTAGGAACTGCTGTCTATGAGGACATAAGTAGAAGGTCTCTGGTTTTCATCAACATTTAATCTGTTGTCCTTTTTATTTTAAGGTTACTGGAATCTATCCAGTGTAAAGCCAGGCTCAAAATGACCTGTTTCAGGTTTGTTCTGCGTACCTCAAAGCCTCCACATACTCACTAACATGCAGCCGTGTCTCTGAAGTTAGGCATGCACTGATACACACTCCATCTCAGAAGCACCAATGAGCCACAGGCGGAAGACATAAGAACGTACCATGGGAAAACATGCTTAGGTCTCACTGTACATACATGGACCCTCCCTGGATAGTGAAGGAAGGAAATGAGCATAACAAAATCATTTATTTTGAGCTTTCTCAACTCAGCGGCAGATGCCTCTAGGTTCCACACCTCTCCCTTCTTGCCGTATCTGTCAGATGAAGCTGCCGAAGTGAAGGTCTGTTGCCATTTCAGGATCAAAAGGCACAGTTCCACCTGCTGTCATGTGTCTGATCCTAAACAGGCACCAGGTGATTGTATGTGACAGACATCATATCCAACCCAGGAGTCATTCCCAGTCATGAAAACCAGTTCCTCCCTCCTCCTCATATTCAGAAAAGATAGAACCTAGGGCTTTACCCAGGCAAATCTACTCAGATCAAACTCTTTTTTAAACAAATGTATGCAGATTACTAATGATAGAACAAGTAAACACCATTAAGCAGAAGGGAACTATTGGGAACTTATTAAGCAATGCCCTCTTGATAGCTCTTTAGCAATTTGTTAGCCTAATTCAAGCCGTGTAACTTTCTGAGAGCCAATTTCCTTAGTTACTATTGATTGAGGCTAGTCCTACGTTGGAGAGAGGCTGGACTCTGAATGCACATCTTTTAGGCAATACATACTATCTCTGAAGGGCAGAAAATCATTATATAGAACATAGTCTTGTCTTCAACCTTCTCACAAATGTTCGAGATGTCCCCTGCCTGGAGATACTATCATAGTCAATGTCCTGAGTTTCTTATATTGATGAGTCTGTGGACTAGGCATTGAGATGGCGTACAGAAGAGAGAACTCATTTCTCTTCTAGTGATGTCTTGGAAGTCACCTGAGAAGACAGATTTAACTAAGAGTGGCTCAATTAGAGGGGTCTCTTCAATAACACACCTTACAGCTGTATGAATGACATGAATGACTGGGTTCATCGGACATCATCTCTCCTTAGAGAGAATCTTGAAGTCTCTCCAAAAGGTGACTTGATAAAGCACCTCCATCATGGCAGCCTAGAGGCCACTGGACTCTTGACATGGGAGCTTGTTGGCAGACCTTCTTTCCCACATGCAAGTGTCCAAATAACTAACACAAAGACTTAATATTGATTTTAAATACTTGATCAATATCTCAGGCTTGTTACTAGCTAACTCTTACATGTAAATTAATTCATATTTCTTCTCTATTTCTCGTCGCATGGCTTGGCACCTTTTCTCAGTATAGCATGTCCATCTTGCTTCCCTCTGCATCTGCTGGTGACTCCTCTGACTTCTGCCCTCTTTTCCAGAATTCTCCTACTCTGACTTTCCCGCCCAGTCTCTTCCTGCCCAGCTATAGGCCAGTCAGCTCTTCATTAACCAATATATATTTACAGTGTACAAAGATTGTTCCACAGCAACAGCCCAGTTTCCAAGAGCAAGAATTGCAGTTAACCAGACAGAAACCGCCTAGTCTTTTATAACACAGACACAAAAGTTACGTGGTATTGCTTCCACTACACTGCAGGTCAAAGTTCTGGGATTTCAGAAGCAGGGACCTGGACTTCATCTCTGGACGTAAGGAAGTTCAAGGAGTTTAAGATCCTGGCTTAAAACTGTACCTGGGCAGTCAAGGACTTGAGAGGAAATAGTTCCTTGGGTTATATGGTCAATAAAGCACCAGCAGCATGCTGAGGTAGTAAAAAAGGATATGAACAAAGACAAGTAAGCAAGTTAAATAGGCACAGACCTGTGCTGTGAGTAACCAGGGCTCGGTCGCACTGGCTGGGTAGGTGGTACCTGCTACTCATCCTGACCAAGCTTAAAGGTTGCCTTCATCTCCTAATTAACTGAAGGCCTGGGAAGCAGACTACTTAGACTCCAGTGCTACTGAGAGGTGGTCAATGGATCCCTAACATTAGGATTGAAATGAACTGAATCTGAGGCTAACGTAATTTATATTCATTATGATAACGTGCAGGTAAGGACAGTTAAGTGCTTTCCTTCATTATCTCATTTAAATGGCCCAATCGGTCTCCTAATTGCTACGAGGAGCCTGCCTAACCTAAAAATGTCTCTACACATTGGACAATCCTAACACGAAAATCCCAAATCTAAAATGTCCCCCAAATTTGAAACTTTTTGAGCACTTACATGATGATTAGTTGCCCTAAGCACATTACATTTTCACTACGGTAATGATATGTAATATGCTTGCTATTAAGTACTTAATGTGTGAATGAGACTAAGAAAATGATTGCTTATCCACGGGATATGAGTTCAATCAGAAGGATGGTTCTGACACAAATTGTTCTCATGGGGCCTGAGTTGTAACACCTTTGCTTTCTAATGATTTGATGCTAAAATTATGTTTCTACGGATACAATTTGAATAGAATTGAATTGGGGTTATATGAATAAGGCATATCTAAAGTGTAAATGAATTTCCTTTAGACTTCTTCATGTCTAGGCTTCACTGTCAACTTGACAGGGCTTGGGTTCATCGATTAGACACATCCCTGGGTGTATAGGTGAAAACATTTCTAAAGATGCTTTCTTGAGGATGGAAGCTCTCAATGGAATGGAGGTGGTACCATCCTACAGGTCAGGATTCCAGAGTGAATAGAAAGGGAAAAAAATAAGAGAAAAACCTAAGCACCAGTGTTCACTTCTGTTTCCTGAGTGTGGATACAGCGCAACCACTTCCTCAGGCTCATGACACTGTGCCTTCCCAACCCTGATGGACCTGTATCTCTCAACTGCAAACCCTTTATTACTCTGTTGAGTATTTTGTCACAGCAATCAGAAAATGAAGGCTTGAGCCCTATCCTCAAGAGATGTCATTATGAATATACAGCTATATATACCAAATATATGTATATACAGAATATATACCAAATCCAAGAGAAAAATGACGGGAGGTTCTAAATATTTCTGGTCCCAAACATTTTGAATAAAGCTCACTTAACTGAAAGGAGCTATATCCAAAGATGTTCCTTGCGATATTACTTATAAGCAAAAGTAACTGCAGACCACCTCATGAGTCAACACGGGATGGGGGAAGGTAGGATGGTGTGATGAATTCATGCTAGCAGTGACATTACTACAGGGTGTTTTTTTTGTTCGGGAATCAGATTACTCTAAAAATGGTTCTGTAAACAAAGCCTCCTGATGTGCAGAACTTTTTACCAAAGAAATCAATGTTCAGATTTGATTGTAAATGTGGACAAAAACCACTGAAATGTTTTATACAGGTGACCAGTAGAATAGAGTTTGCATTTAAAAATAAATTCTGTTTTCTCTCTATGGGTTTTTTTTTATTTCATTTTGTCCTTTTAACTTTTTCCACAATGAAATCTATAATTTTTATGACATTAAAACAAAGCAGGCTTAAGATGATCACTGTTGTTAGAATCCTTGCTTTACAAAATCGCCAACAGCCCCTTAAGAGAAGGGCAGACTAGGGAACGAACCATCAGAATAAACTCCAAGACTTCTAAACAAAGAGGCTTCAAGAAGTTCTAACTGCTCCATTTTGTGCCCTTCAGCACAGACAGTAAAGTCATTTTATGGGGCAGACAAATGAGCCAATGAAAACGTCTCCAGCTTGCTTATAAGTCCTTGCTCAGGAACCTGCCTAATAAACTCCTATCCGTGGGAAGGGACCAATGACCTCCATGCACCAAGTTTCCTTTTCTGGAGCTACTTGTGTCACGTGGTGACCCCTATCCTCCCAAGAGGCAAAGCCTTAGTGTCCGTCACATCCATTCAAACCTGAAAGCTCTGAGACATGATTTATGGCAAGAACTTCTCAACATCTCCCCTGGCACCATCCAGTTCTCCGTACAGAACAGGTACAAGTCACACATCCAGAGTGGGGTTTGAGTGCAGGGAAAACATATACCTCTACTTCCCCTTCACACACCTGGTCCTGAAGAAACAGGATGCACTTCCCTACCAAGTAGCTTCCAAAACCTGAAGTTAATGTTGAGAATTTGCTGGTTGGGATCTTGAGACAGCAGCCATCAAGAAGGGGAAAGCTTTACCATGTATTACCAAATGAGGAGAAAACTAAGTCATTTCTGCATAGTACCATGGACCGGTGAAAGCACAGACAAAGGTGGTAGGAAATCACTTTGACAACCTTAGGACTAGGGGAGAGAAGTACAGGGGCAGAGGGGGGACTACAGGACGGGTTCTAGCTACTAGCTGGCTTTGTTTCTCTTTTGCCGTATGACCTTGGCAAGAGCCAAGTCTCTCTGGCCTTAGTTTCCACAAGCGCAAGACAACACCAAGGACAACTTCTTTGGATGGGTGCAATGACTGGAAAGACAATTTTTGAAAACATCCCAGGTAGTGAATGATAGATTGGAGACTGAGGGCTCTATCTAACACAGCTGGGGAACTCTAAATGCAGTTCCTGCCCTCGTTTTACAAAAGGAAACCTGAGGGTCTGGTTCACTGCACACTCACTGCAGGGCCTGGAATTTCACCACCACAGTGAGAGCCTTAAATAATAGGATAAGTTCTCCAAATGACCCCTAACTCCTCAGGTGTTCTGTAGAATAATGAAGGCACGGCACACAGCCATATTTTTGCAAGATTTTTCAACACCAAAAAAGATTCTTTAAAACTTATTTCATTTTATAGATTGTGGGGAGGACACACGGGTGCACCAGGGCACATCTCTGGAGGCTAAGGGACAACATACAGAAGTCAGTTCTCTCTTACCATTTGGATCCAAGGTACCAAAATCAGGTCACCAGTCTTGGTGGCAGTCGCTTTCACCCACTGAACCATATCACCATCTCTGAAACAGGGACGTTCTCTTTAACCCTTCCTAACCCAACTAATCGGAAAGGTAGAATGGTTGGAATGCCCTTCTTAGTGCCCCTTAGTTAACTAGGAGTTTAGTATATTTAGCATGTATCTATAGACTGCCAGTGCATGAAACCATATTAGGCATGTATATCAAGTAGATCTTTCACTTATTTTTTTACAGTATATGAACAATATGTTGGTGGAAAATGTTCCTAACCATAGGTATGAAGTGTTTTATACACATGATCAAATTTTTGCGTTTATAAGACTCACGTAGTGTTTCTAAGTGACAAATCACTTCCCACTTGCCTTCCTCTTCTAGGTTTGCTGATTATGATTTTTCAAAAATTCTCGGTAAAATGAAGCTTAAAATGCTCCTATCCCATCCACCAGATAAAGCACAGACATCTACAGAAATTATTGATTGGGTTATTGTTTTCTCACTTGTGTTTGTATGGGAAATATACACACATGCATGGAAGGATTTTTTAAAAGGTGGCATCAAAAGCTGTATTAAAAGCTTCAGATTAAAAACTTGCAAAACTATAATGTTGAGAAGTTGTTTTTTTTTAACTGCAGTAGAAGTAGAGAAGGTTATTAAAGCATGAGTGATTTGGATTTCTCCTGCTGTGGCTGGTTTCCTGCTGCCCTGGACACCATTTTTCAGGTGCAGTGAGTTCTAGGGTCTCTGGGGATGTGCACAGACAGGGTAGTCACCCTGGAGGGGATGTATGAGGGTGAGCTTCTGTTTGGAAATCGCGTGCCCTGTATTGGTTCACTTGTCATAGGTCACTCACATCATGTTTGCTAACTACAGAAAGGAAGTTTGGCAAAACAGAAGCAGGCTCGGGTGACGGCTTTCTCCATATTGTCCCAGCCATCTGCTCCCACACAAAGAAGTTCTGATTAATGAGGAGAACCAAAGGACTCTGAGAGCTGTTGGCCAGCCTGCTCCGGAAACTGCTGGCTTCTGAGCTCACAGAGCAGTGGTCATTTCTTATTGGGGTCAGTCCACTCTGTTCACTGGAGGAACTTGTCCCAGAGGTGTGTGTAAGATAGATAGACCTTCTTTCCTAGACTATCTAGTTTTCTTGGAATTGAGGGAGATATGGAAGATAGCAAGGAAAATTCTAGTTTAAGTTAATCAAAGAATGTGATTCAGAAGAAAGCAGGACTGGAAAATGTACACCTAGAAAATATATCACTGTGTGTTCTTCTCCTCTGCCAATGAGTAACAGAGGCTAGGAAGCTGCTGTTGAGTAAAGGACCCCATGAAGCAACACACAAAAGAAAAAGAGAACTGAGCTCAGAAGAAGCCATTACCTTGCTATGTGATCTGTTCTGTTAGAAGGTCATATCACTTTAATATCATGATATAATAATTTAGAAACACAGTGTTGAAATAAAAATAAATGAGATCAATGGGATAGAATGCCTCATCTAGGGATAAACTCACAATAACATAGTCAACTAATCTGCAACAATATTACCAAAAAAATTAATCATGGCCAGCAACTAGAATACAATCTTGCTTTTTTTATGATTAATGTTTAACATTCAGCACTAGATGACCCACTAATCCTATTACAAATATACCCAAGGCAAGTGAAAGTATATACACCAAAAAGTTTGTAGTTGCACCAATTTACTTCCTAATGACTGCAAGCTGGAAGCAACAGCCATGTTACCAATGTCATTCGATAGACAAAGGGGGAACAAGAACAATATCCATACATTATTATTCAGAGATTTGAGAAAAGAGAGTGATTCTTATCTATAGTGCAGAATGAATTAAATATAAAACCTAGACCAAGCAGAAAAGATCAGAAATAGAAAGTAAGTCACTTCTGGGTTCCATGATGTGGAATCATAGAAGCAAGAATACATTGAAGTTAAATTAAAGGGAGCTAACTCTCTGGTCATCCTAGAAAATTACCTGAGCACATCCTCCAGCATGGGTGTGGAAATCCAAGCTCTTCTTCCACCATGTGGATGCCAGGATCAAGCTCAGCTCCTCAGGTATGATGGGAAGTGCCTTTCCCACTGAGGCATCTTAGGATCCTGCAACTGTATTTTTTAAAAATGGTTAAATTCTGTGATATGCTTATTTTAAGAAAGCTATTTCTTTTACAGGCTTGGAATGCAGAGATTCTAATACCCCTTAAATATGCAAACTGATTCTTAAGGATGCTAATCTTTCATAATAGGCCTGAAATTTCACACTGAAGAAAGATCAAATTTAATGATTTTATTTTGATTTGTGTGTGTGAGTGTGTGTATGCCACATGTCTACATGTCTGTAGATACCCACAGAGACCAGAAGAGTATAAGAGTGTAAGATCTCCTGGAATTAGACTTATAGGTGGTTATAAGACTCCTAACTTGAAAGTTGGAAACTAAATTCAAAAGTCTTCTGAAAGAGCAGCAAGTGCTCTTAATTGCTAAACCATCTCTCCAGCCCCCAAGATGGTCTTTAGTACACTGGACAGTGAGAAAGTTCACACTAGCTTTGAGAGAAAAAGCTCTCAGTCTTCAGGCCTTTTATTCAATAAATGTCCTTGAAAAGATATAACACACTTGCAACCCTGTTTGTAAGGTGAGGGAAAAAAATATGAGAGCCCACAGGGACCATTTCAGTGCCAATCAGTTACACCTTCCTCTGAACATCCATGGGGAAATGTGTAAGAAGAGACAAATATTTGGTTTTGTACCAGCCTGAGTCACTGCATAGATAGATGGAAAAGGTATTTTACTTCATGCAGACCCCCATTTCATGATTAGGGTAGGATAATAGCTTCTGCCTCTGTGATTAAGTAAGATGAAGTATTTCAAAGTGCTTTTTACTGCTCTAAGAAAGTAGAGAATTATGAATTACTCCACTATGTACTTTTAATGATATTCCTCCCCTTTTTGTCAGTCTTTTCTATCAGAAGTCTATTGTCACTTTTTTCTACTTATTCATATTCTTCCAGCGAGCCCAACATATAGCTTTGTGGAGAAAAGATGTCTCACTGACCCTTGAATGTCTCCCAGTCCTCTAAGTAACTGGAGACAGTATAGTCTTCAGCATTCCATAGTTGCCCAGTACTTTTTTCCTTATGAACAAATACCTTGAAGTTGAAAATAAGGAGGAGAGGGGGAAAAGGAGAAAGAAGGGGAAGAAGAGGAGAAAGGGTAAGAAGGAGGAGGAGCAAAGGGAAGAGCAAGGAGAAAGAAGAAGAGGAGTTGATGGTGGGTGTAGTTTATCTTCTGGAAGCAGGAACTTTAATACCTGCTTGGGCTAACTTCTACCTGAGGCAAGTCCTCGGCAGATAGAGACCTCCCATTGACCCCAGTACTCACCAGGCAAGAGAAGTTTGATGGCAACATAAAGCATAGTATTCATGTTCAGGAGGAGAATATATCCATATTCACAGGGGACAGAGGAAATTAGAAGAAAAAATCTTGACATAATTACTTCTATGTATTTATCTGGATGTGAACACGTGTGTGTTTTAAATGTGTACAAGTCCTGTGCGTGCATCAAAGTACAGCATCAGGTGTTGCTCCTCAGGAGCTCTCCTTTTTATTAATTAATCAGTTAATTAGTTTACTGATTTCTTTTCGAGATAGGATCTCTCACTGACCTAGAACTCACCAAGTAGGCAAGACTGGCAAGCAAGTCACTCTGGGGATCTGATTTCCCCACCTTTCCCAGCTCTGGAATTACAAGCACTTGCCACCAAACCCAGCGCTTTTCACATGGGTCCTACAGATCCACAGTTCTTATTTCCTCCATAGGAAGCACTGTACTGACTGAGCTCTCACTCCACACTCCAACCCCTCTTCCTACTCTTTAGAGATCGGGTGGATCAACCCCAGAAAGCGGCATAATTGTTTCTGCAGAATAAATGGCAAAAACCCCGAGTCCAGAAACGAGAGATCTGAGCAAGCCTTTCCCTACGGGTGATGGGGGAGGAGATGGTGATGATGGTGGTGGTGGCCAATGACCAGAATATTGCAGTCACTTCTAATAAGGAAATGAGATATTGGGTGTCAGGTGAATCCAAATACAAAAATAGGAAAGTTAATGATCACCCTTGAAAGAGCCTCTCTGACATTAACACGCGAGGTTTGAAAATACCCTATCTAAATGAAGCCAGCCTTTCCAGGTGTCTTCAAGTGAGCATCGTCAGATGATGGGCTTGGCTTGCAACCGCTTCATGGTTTTAGGAAAATACGTGTGCAAATTGTACATTCTCAATGAGATGCTCACACTGGGAACGTGGGAAGACAAACCAGATGAACAAAAGCAGGCTCCTGTCTCCAATCACTCTCTCTCTCTCTCCCTGCTGAGGTTCAAATGACAAGCAAAGTCTCCAGCGCTCCTTCTCACCCCAGTCCTACCACAGTGGAGCCCACCTCTGTTAAGCTGGAGGAGAGAATGGCTGTTCTGTCCTCAGAAGGCTCTAATCCCCTCTCCACACAGTCTTTCCACTTTCCCCTCTTGTCTAATTTACCTGATTTCTGAAAAACACTGCTCCAGCTGCAGACAGCTTCCCCACTCGTAAGAGATATCCAAGATTGATACAAAGGAAGGTCATAATAAGTCTTTTCTCAGTTACATGATTAATGGACTCTGAGGCTTAGGAAAAAGCCTGTAATTGGGAAGGTTTAAGAGTATGTCCAATGAATTCATTGCTGTCAGAGATAATTGGCCCTCGTGCCGATGGAGCCCGCAGCAGCCCTTCTGAGAGCAAGAAATAGCCATAAATCTAAACAGGAAAATATCTGAGTTTTGCTATTGTGTCACATAAAATATCTCTTCTCAGAGCTGGAGGTATTTTTCAAAGCTAAGCTGGAGTCCCGGCTGTGAATAAAGTCAGGTTGCTTCAAGATTGAGTGATAGAGACAGCATTTTATCAGACACCAAGTTTGACCTTTCTTAGAAATTCTAATATTCAGCAAGGACTTGTCTTTGAGATTATAAACATAATTAGCTTTTTTTTTTTTTTAAAGAAAAAGAAAACTGGGCTAAGAATGTAGCTGGAGATGGAGAAGCAGAAGGCCACGAATGATTCCCCTTGAACAGGAAGTGCCACTTGGAGACGACCAGGCTACCTTGACACACATGTGTTTCTGATTTGACCTCCACAGCGTTACCGAAGGGGAGTTTTCAAATGTTTTAATTAATGAATCTAAAAAGAATAGATGTTTCATATTTCTTTCAAATGAGCTGCAGTCTTGAAAGATGGTTCACGGGGAATGTGAAGTTTTTGCAAACACAATAACCTGAGTTGGACCCCAGAAACCACATGACAAAAGCTAGGCATTGTAGATGTATGCTTTTAATCCCAGCACTGGGGAGGCAGAGATGGGTGGATCCCTGGGGTGTGATGACCTAGCCTACTTGGCAAACTCCACACCAATGGAAACAAAGCGGATAGCCCCCGAGGACCAATTCTGAAGGCTACCCTCCAACATCTACATGAACACATGCTTCCTCACACAAATATGCATCAATACAATGTGCTTGCACACATGTGCACCTACGAACATGTGCATCCATGTGCATAAATACACATATGCATTCCCTTGTGTGTGTGCGCACACACATACTCATACACTCACAGAGTGGAGGGAATTCATATTCCTAGCCTCTCTTTGAAGAAATGGAATTATGGCAATATTGGTTTATATCATTTCTAGCCCACCATCATCAGGACCTGAATAGAGACTTTCCTTTAGATGGAATAGGCCTTGGCCAGTTTTCCAAGGTTCCCCACAACTTCGTTGTTTCTCACACATTGAAACCCATGTCAGTTTCTCAGTTTCTATGTACCGGACTGCTACTTTAATATTATAGGAAATTTAAAATAAAAAAAGGAAATCAAAAGTTTCCTACCTTTGTGTATAGGGGTATTGAAGAGGAGAGGGAAAGGGGAAACTAAATGGGTCTTGGTTTCCTTGGGCTTATTTCCTGGTTCCTGAGACTATCTAGGTCTGTCATTGCCACATTCAAAGGTCACCTGGTTCAGGAAGCTCATCCTGATTTATCAGGCTCCTATCATTTATGATGCCGTACAACAGAAGGTCCTGTGAGATACCAATGCATCTGGAAATGGAAGTGGGGCATTTCAATGATCTATGCATAAATCACTGTATCATACATAGCTTTAAAGGTAAGACATCACCGCTGTTTGGAGTAAGCACCCTGCTCCATTTCTTTGGAAACACCCTCCCAGTTCACCACAAATAAGGACAATCTCCTCAGAGCCAGAGCAAAGGACACAGGCCGAGTTCTCACCACTAACAAGCCAGCCTTGGAGTGAGGACCGTTTGCCCACAATGAAGAAATTATGCAATGGTTACCATAGGGTATAATTTCCTCACGGCCCCAACAGAGAAAGTAATTTTTTTCCTTATTGTTCCTTATTGAAAGGATCTGAGTTCTCAAAAGATTAAAGGTGGTTACTGCAATATTTCAGAGACAAGAGAAAAAAGGGAAGGACCGAGCATTGCTTTTATTTAGCACAGCTATGGCGTTAAATGGCGTGATTGCCGCAAGGACATTGTTCAGAGTATCAGACAACTCCAAACCTGTGAGAGACCTTCGATATTTAATAGGAGTCTTCGAACAAGATTAAAATTTACAAAGAGTTTAAGGTCATGCAGTCAATAACTTTCCACATTTATTTTGATCTCCCAGCCCTGTTCCCAGGCCCTTGCCTTTTCTCCATCTCTATGAATAAGCGAAACAGTTGTTGGCTTGAGGTTCAGCATTCAACTGCCTTGATTTCCCTATCTCCTATGATAAGAGGTTCACTTCTGATTTTAAAAAGAAAAAAAGGTAGCCCACGTGGGCACCTCCTTTTCTTTCCTCCCTGCTTGTCTTATTGATGCAACAGTCCCTAGAAAGACTCTTTCCCCTCCTCTGTAACCCCTCCAGAGACTCAGAACGGGATCTCCCCACATGTGACATCTTGACATGCGCTGCTGCAGAAGAGGTCTCCGAACTGACTGAGGTCACCCTAACCCCTCTCCCCTCCTCTGCTCATTTCTCAGTCATCTCTGATCCCCCATGCACACAGAGAAGTTTCCTCAGAAGTCCCCTTAACTGAGGGAGGAAACTTCCGTTAACCCCTCTCACTGGGAACCTCATCAAATAACCCGCAAAGATGAAGGACAGAAGAAGAGAAGAGACAAAAAGTCCTCACTCGCCCAGACAGGCTCTGTTCTTCTGAGGGCAACTCTAGAGACTGTGTGGGACTTGATCTGCAGGATAGGGTGTGTGGTCTTTCTGGGAGGTGCACCTCTCACCTTCTTAAAATGCTCCCTCCCGAGACGAGAAAAATCTTTGGCCCAGCCTTCTCTCTGCGCTGAGCTCATTCACTGATTCTGAATCTCATTCACTGATTCTTGAAGACTGCCTGCAGCACCCCTGCCTCTGCAATCTTCTTTGAAGGGAGGAAGTGTCAGCCAGCTGACAGTTGCAGTCTGACTAATCTCAATTGTCAACTTGAAAGAAAATGGAATCACCCAGGAGACACACCTGGGGGCCTGTCAGGGCAAGCATTTCCAGGGACATGAACTGAGAGGAGCAGACCCTCACTCAGAGTGGGCATATCTTCCCACAAGTGGCCTGGGTACAGAGAAAGCAGGTTCCTGCCACCTCTGTGGCAGTGGTTGCTGCGGTCCTCCACAGGCATCAGATTTCAGCCTATTCAGCTCTGTGATGTGGCCTGAATACCCGCAACTAACTCCCTAGGAATCTTCTCGGCCTTTGGCACCGGAACGAGACTGCTGAGGCCTCCAGTTCTACAGGCTCAACTCTCCAGTGTATAGATGGTTGATATGAGACTGTCCGGACATAAACGTCAAAGCATGCATGCATGCATGTGCGTGTGTTGTTTGTGTTTATCCACTGGTTTTATTTCTCTAGAGAGTACCTTCATTTTAAGACTCCAGCTCTTCCTTTCCTCTTTCCTCTCTTCCTGCCACTCCCCGTGTCTCTACCTCTTCACCCTATTCATCTGCCCCGTTCCCCACAAAGCCTCAGCTTCCATGTGCTTCCCCTGCCTCGCTTCTGACCATCCTGCCCCAGGAACTGTAGCTTTGGTCCATTTCTGTAACAAAGGACTTCTTCTGTCCCCAGGACATCGACACTGGCTATTTTCTCTGTGCTAGGGTCTCTTTTGGGTGGCAGTTCACAGGTATGCTCCTGGAAGAGAGTGCTCCTCCTGACACACTCTCAGTCTTCCCCAAGGTGCTTACCACATCTCCCTTAGTTACCTATTTTTGCACTATCATTTTGCAACCATCTATTTTTTTCTATCTATTTATTTGTTTGGTTTAATCTATGTCTCCTCAACTGGAATGTAAGCTTCACGAGGTCAGGGAAATAGACAAACTTTTTCAACATAGAAACCCAACTCCCACAGGTTCTCAGTAAATAAAATACTCCCTAAGTGTGGCAAAAGGAACACTCCTCCAGGCTACAACGTAAGTACCACTAGGTCTCTGCAGGGGGAAAGGACAGCAAGGGGAAGTCATGTGAGATGGGTATGAAAGAGCCTAAGGATGTGTGTGTACATGTGAGTGATGTGAGTGTGTGAGTGTGTGTGTGTGTGTGTGTGTGTGTGTGTAAGAGCATGCACACCTGCACAGGTGCCCATGGAGGCCAGAAGAGGGTGGCAGATACCCAGAGTGGTATAAGCTGCCCTCAGTGGGTGCTGGGAACCAAACTTGAGTCCTCTAGACAAACTGTAAGCACTCCAAACGGCTGAGCCATCTTTCCAAACCCAAAGAAATGTTTCTTATGCATAAAGAAACCCAATGCATTTGATGCAGCATCCCTGGTGCTTCCTCCAGAGATGTTGTCTCTGGAAAACCCATGGGTGGCATACTGATGCATAGATTCTGGAGCTTATTTTGAAGGCTACCACCCTAAGACTTAAGCAGTGTCCTAGATTAAATTGCCCACAGCTCCATATATACCCATGTGTCTATAAAGGAGACAATGAAGACGTTCTGGAGGAAGCAGTTAGGACAACCCCTTTCAAAACTGAAATAAGAAGCAGCTAGATAGAGGAATGGTTACCTGAGGCCAGGTGGGAATTCACCCTTATGAAGAATCTTTACAAAAAAAAAGAAAAGCCTGGCTCCTAGACAGGATCAGTGGACAGAGTGGTGACTTCAGGTGGCACTGCTGTACTTCTTGACCCAGCTTCCCGATGAACCTCAACCCAGAGGAATATTTTTCTGAGCCCCATCACACAGGCCCTGAGCAGGTTTGAGTGGCTGTTATTTTCTTGTGAGAAATAATACACTGGACACACACAAATCCGATCTGTCTCGAACCCTACAGAGCAAAGGGGGTGATGGGATGACTGCCAGGTTCTGGCCCCCTTAATGAAAAAGCCTTTCTCACACAGGCAGGATGGCTCTAGAGTGAGCACCTCTACAGATGAAAAGCAAACATCTGGATTATACCCTCTGTTCATTTGAGCGTGATTCAAAACCAGTACAATGTGAGCAGTCAAAGGCTTATCACCTTCGCTTACTGTCTCAGATTGGTGAGGTCTGAGAACAATGGTAACCCTTTGATCACAGAATATTAGCATTAGACAGTCCCTAATTGTAGCCAGCCAATTCAGCCTGTCTGTGAAACAGAAAAGCATCAATCCCATAATTGCATGGTACAGGATTCAAAACTCATTCATTCAATCCTCTAAGTGCTTTTACCAACATCTACCACAGAACACCTCTGCGTTAGAAAGTAGATAGATTCAATTCATAAAACATCAACCAAGCTCCTACTTTGGGTCTATGGCTGTAATAGGCACAGGAGATATAAAGATAAATAAGACGCAGACTTTCAGGAGAACGTTGCTTAGTGGAGAAGAGGCAGATTTATAAAGAGTAGACCACTTTACAATGTGCTAAACGTCACCCTTGATGAGTGTGTATAGTGTAGTTACATGACATCCACTTCACTTACATGGAAAAAGCCATCGCCTTATTGATGATAAAAAGAATTCTAACAATGGGTGTTATGGCGGTTGAAGAAGTTTATTACTAAAGCACAGTGACGTAAACTCTGCAAATAAACAAGAACACCCAAGCCCATACCATTACTCATTTGTGAGACTTACAAGAAAATGTAGTCAGGCCACAGTGTAACAACACAACATACCCTTTAGAATGTACGGAATGAAAAGTCTGGCCATATCAAGCACTGGCAGAGACTTAGAGGAATCTGAAGTGTCACTTCCTGCTGGTGGGACAGTACAGTACTGAAAATTAAAAAGACTTTGAAATATTCCACTTTAAAAGTTAATAGTGTTCTCTGACTGTGACAGGACTGTTATGTCTATAAACTCTAAGCAATATGACTTATTGACACAAGATGACATCAGTCACCACTCCAGCATCATAAGAGCTCCAGAGACTGAACCGACAACCAGGGAATCTGAATGGAACCAACCTAGGCCCTCTACATATATATTAACATTGTGTCACTTGGTCTTTATGTGGGACTTCTAGCAGTGAGAGTGGGGATGTCTTTGACTCTGTTGTTTGATTTTGGGACTCATTCCTCCGGTTGGATTGCCTCATCCAACCTTGGTGGAGGAGGGGGTACTTGGTATCCCTGCAGCTTGATAGACCAAGGCTGGCTGATATCCATGGGATGCCGCCTATATCTGGAGAGAAAGAATGAAGGAAGGGTGGAAGGGGAGAACTGTGAAGAGTGGAGGGAGGGAAGATGTAGTTGAAATACAGAAACATAAAAATAATTTTAAGATTAAAAAAGAGGACATGAAGTTGGGAAGAAAATGTGCTGGGGACTCTGGGAGGCAGGAACAATGGAGTGGAGATGGAGAGGATTAGGATATATTGCATCCATATACGAAATTTTCAAGGTAAAAGTTAAAACCTATTAATATATATTCTGTGTGGTTTGTCCATTATGATGTTTGCCCAGGAAAGACTATATGACTATATTCACCGCAGCTTTATTGGTAGTCACCCGAGCTTGAAAGCCTCTGAATGGTTAACAGTGGGTAACTTAGGAACCCCACGGTCATCAGTTGACAGAATGTGGCAGAAAACAGAACAAACAGCCCATAGGGAGCTCAAATCAATCATGCGAAGCTAAAGATTCCAGAAAAGGTGTGGCTATGCAGTAACTCCATCGTCACGTGATTCTAGAAAATGGAACGTAAGCTACAGAGGTAAAATGCACTTTGGCAGCTTCTTGTGAGGCATGGAGGCACAGGTAAGCAGTAGAAGACCTTAGTGCAGTCTTCAGAGTGATGCTTTCATGTCTTTTTTATGTCAGAACTCAGCGGAGTCTTTATCGCCAGTTTACCAATGATGTTGATGAAAACTAAGACAAAGAGTAATGATTAATCTTAGGAGAATGTGGAAGATGATTGGTCTCACAGGCCCTAGCCCAGAATCTGACTCTTGCTACCCTTTAGAGTACCCTTCACCCACCCACAGCAGAACCCTTTCAGCTTCCCTGCAGTTTTCTTACCTAGCAAATGGGAATAATAGCTTCAGGCCCACTATTGCATGAGACCCACAACAAGCAACTAACAGAACAGACACAAAGAGACCTTGCAAAGTTTTAAGCCACCATTGCTGAGTGGGGGCTGGCTTCACAGGCACCAGCTAGATGCTCTACAGAAGCACGGAGCTCTCTGAAGGCCTGTCAGAAGCAAGATGACAGGGAGAAAGAAAGAAACACACATACCCACCAGGGACCCGTGATCGCCCATCAAAGAGAGATGCTGAGGAGGACAGAGGAAAGGATGGGGTGAACTGGGAGAGATGAACAATGAAGATAATTCAGGGCAGGAGAGCTAGGTTGAAGAATCCAACTACAATGACCAGAAAGAATAACACCAACAGATTAGGAGACAGAAAGAGTGTGGAGAGAATGGCTGCAGACTGGAAAAGAAAGAACTCTAGGGAACACAGGCTGGAAATGTAAGCTCTGACTAACATAATAGCCACACATCTGCTCCTGGATGGAGAAACACTTACCATGGTTACTCCTGTCCCTGCCTATCTTTCCACGTTCCCCCTTCCCACTGCCCTGCCACCAACTCATGCCCTACTTTCTGCAAGTACTACCCAGAAACAATGCTTGCTTAACTCCCTCCGCTTAACTGCCCTGTATTCTCCCAGCTTCCTAAACTTGTACTCTGTTGGCTTCTCCACGGTGCTCTTTCTTAGCACCTGGCACCATCTTCTGCAGCATGGATCTCTGATGCCCTTGCTTTGCTTCCTTGAATCACTGCTCATGCCTGTCTTTCCTACCTTGTTTCACCCTCCACTTGGGTAGAACACATCTATTCTGCTTTCCCTGGCAATTTGTACTCAAAAACAGAAACAGGGTGGAAGGAGGATCTAGATCGTATAAAAAAAAAAACAAAAAAACAAAAAAAAAACTTTTCTAATGCCTAAAGAATTCTAAAGAATTCAAGAGCCAAAGACATGTATACACATTAAAAAAAAATCCATATGCCTTACTTGTTTATTCTGTGATGGAGTCTTGTTGTTTGGTGCAAGCTGATCTTGAACTTCTGGAGTCAAGTGATTCCTTCACTAATACTATGTGGAACAGTATATACTGTACTGCCTCTTCCCAAGGCTTGGGCATCATTGTGAAAGAGGAAGCAGGAAAGGTATAAGAGCCAGAGGTGGTGGATGACTACAAGGAAACAATGTCCTTTAGACCCAGTAGGACAACTGCCCATATAATTCATAATGATTGTACCAACCATTATGCATAAGACCTGTGTAATCCCAGACCAGACCATGCTCCAGCCTGAAAACAGCAGTTATGCATGGACTCCCACCCTACCCATGGAGTCATTGGCAATTGTCTAGAAGAAAAGTGGGCAGTTGTTTCTAAGAGTGTAGCTCCTGGTCAGTAAACTTCAGCTGGAGACCCCATATCCCAGAATATTTGGGCAGCACAGATAGTTCTTGATGGGTTAAAAAAAAATAGAGCACAAAAAGTTGGGTATACAGGGAAGGGGATTAATCTGAGAAGAACCGGTGAAAGGGGTAAATACATAATCAAAATATGCTAAATTTTTTAAAGAACTAGAAAGGAAGTCAGGGATTCTCAACTATATAGCCTAGCCAAAATGATTCAAAACAGCTCCCAGAGTAGCAAAGACCAAGCGCTAACACCCAACTGTCAAAATCAAGGTAAACATGCTTATATAATAGACACCATAGTCAAAGCATCTTTCCTAAAGATCTGATTGGCCTAGTAGACCCTCAGTAGTGGGTAATCAATCATGGTGTTCCCATCAGTGAAATGTATAGGAAACCTACTAAGTTCTTGTTAAGAACTGGGCAAGTAGAAAAATTGTAGAAGAATGAAAAGTTGCTGTGAATCATAGCTACAGTAAAGTATGGCTTCTTGACAAATTTCCAGACTTGAGCCTGTTTATAGAACCCAAGCTCCATGAATGAAGGGGAGGCCAGGCCCCCTTGAGGAGGGACTTGGCCACAATACCAGAAACTTACTATTAATCTTTTCCCCATCCTTCACCAAAGGGACCTGTGGCATTCAAATTATGGTAGCTGTACACTGGGAAAAAGAAAGTAATCAGAACTTTCCAGGCTGCTAGACATCAGCTCTGAATTGACCTTAGTTCTGGGAAGTCAAAAAGTATTGCGATCCTCCAGTTAACTCAGAGACTTATGGAGGTTAGGTGATCAAAGCAGTTTTAACCAAAGTTTGACTTACAGCTAGTCTAGTGTGGGTCCCCAAACTCATCTCATGGTTATTTGCCCAGTCCTAGAATGTACAATTGAGAAAGATAGAAGTTGACAGAAAAACACATTCTTCCTAATCTGTGGAGTGAGGGCTATTACAGTTGGAAAAGGCAAATCAAAGCCTCTGGAGTTGCCATTACCGGGAGAAAATCTGCAGTGGTTAAGAGGTAAATGAATGGCATCTATGCAGCACACCCAGAGGGTTCCACCTGGCTATGCAACCATGGGTGGCATAAAGATAGCCTGGCTCTTCATGGAATAAAGCAAAGCAGGTGGTAAACTTTCATCTAAGGCTAAAAATGGCAAGAGACTAAAAGCCAACAGGTTTATAAACCCCACTTACCTTGAAGTGGGGAAGTTGGAAAAAAAAAAGGAGAATCTAAGGGGACTTGAAACAATTAAAGAGACAGCCATGGGGCTACAGGCACATGTCTGTAAACTGCTGTCTGTCTGTTTGTTTTTCTCTTTTACAGACATGAACACCAAGAGGCAGAGAGATGGAGTAATTTGCCTGGTATTTCAATATTCACGATAGGCAGAGTCAAGTACACTGTGCCCTAACTTCAAAGCCTACCTCCTCGGTCAGCTCACTCCTTCCAGTTTGAAAAGGAAGGCTCTGTCAAGCTCCTGGTTCGTTGACCTCAGTAAAAATCAGCTGGTGGATGACCAGGAAAATCCACTGCTGTCAGTCGTCCGCATTGCCTTCCCAAGCTCCTCCAATTGCAGAAGGGCGTAATCTTCTGTGGGAGCCCCTCTGTGTGCTGTGATTACCAGCAATGAATAAAGAAACTGCCTTGGCCTGTTGATAGGGCAGAACTTAGGTAGGCAGGGAAAGCTGGACTGAATGCTGGGAGAAGGAAGGCAGAGTCAGGGAGAAGCCATGGAGCCACTGGAGACAGACTCTCGGAATATTACCCAATAAGCCATAGTTTCATGGCGATGCACAGATTAATAGAAATGGGTGAAATTAATATAAGAGTTAGCCAATAAGAAGCTAGAGCTAGTGGGCCAAGCAGTGTTTTAATTAATAAAGTTTTTGTGTGGTTATTTTAGTTCTGGGCAGCCAGGACAAACAAGCACCCCCCCCCACACACACACACACAATCTTCCACATCCAGGCTGAGAAATAAGAAAACTCACCATCCAATCAACTCTATAAGTTGAAAGGAGTTTCTGTTCAGCTTACACCAGCAAGAATTGCTCCAGATTGATATTTTGACATCCATCTTCATTCACTGTGCAAGCTGCTCAGAGCTGTGTCTTACCCAAGTGAGCCTGGAACAGCCAACTCAAGAGAGACGCAGATCAGAGGAACATGAACTCCCAGTCAAATGAATTGCTGTGGCAGATCAGACTACTGTTTATGGACAGTTTTATTTTTTTCTTTAAGCACGCAGGCTGTCCACATCCACTGCCCAGTCTCCAGGGGGTTATGCAAAAGTTAAACTTCACATATAATCGAAAGTACTGCAGCACTGCTTAGCCAACCGCTGTAGCATGCGTTACTAATCAACAAAGCCCTTTCAGTCCCTGATAAGTAAAACAGCCACTTAGCACCTTGTCATGGCCACATAAAAACTTGATATTAGTGTTTAGTTTGATACCTATTGGGGGGGGGTGGAAAAACAGGGAATAGAAATAATTGAGTGCATATCATATGCCAGATGTCATGTCCCTGAATATTCACAATCTCTGCCCAGATACCTATGTCTGAGACCATTCTGCTGGTGTTAAAACCAAAGCATAAAGAAATTAAGTTGCCCAAAGTCACAGGGTCATGACAGCAGGGAGAAGTACATTCAAATCCATATCTGCCAAGCTTCAGGTCTACCTAGTCAGTAGATTTTGGTGTGAATGAGTTTAATAACCATGTTTGGAGAAAGAGTCTAGCACAAAGTGTCTAGACATATAGTTACTGAATTACACCATTGAAAAGGATAAAATAGTCCAGAGAATAACCCACAACATGGCTTTGATTCATTTCTACTGATTATTTAAGAGATTTGGAGAGTGAGTTGCCATTGTTATCACATCTATTCATGGAATAGAAACATAATCAGTTTGATCCGTAATAGATATGAATTAAATTCTCCTGTACTCAGACTTCTAAGTTCCATGACGTCTGTAGAGTTGGGTCTGGAGATATGTAATCATTCGAAGGAACTGCAGTCGAAGGATAAGTTAATGTGTGAAGGAGACCTGTTGTTGTGTTGTGCTCTGGGACAAATTCCTGCCACATCTCCCATGAAAGCCGAATGGAATTATGTACATGAAACACTTAGCCCAACACTAGGCACAAAAGAAGCATTTGCCAAATGCTGAGCACTACATGGACTAAGCACTGCTGTCACATCAAGATCACGCTGTTATAAACCTTATCATTTCTCTTTTATTGATGCCAATTTTTTTTGATTCCATTAGTAACCTTACTTTAAAATTTCCCATAAGAAAGACATAGGCACTTCAGCTCAATGTACCATTTTAATGGCGGTTATGACTAAGTTAGTGATAACCAGCAGAACATCAGACTAGGGAAGGGAAGGACTGCAGAGATCGTGGAGAGGGTTATGTGGAGGGAGCTCATAAATATGGCCTCTGGAGAAACAATCATAGTAGGAAAGAAGCTTAACATGCAGGATTCTAGAGATATGAAATCTGGGGGGTGAGGCTGGGTGGCCACTGTGAAGGACTGCCTTGAAGAAGATAGATGAGAGACATAGCTAAGTCAGCAGCACAGAGCATGCGTAAGAAACAGAAATCCAGCACAAGACCTTCTGGATTTCTCCCCACTGGATAACTGACCTTAGGAAAAATACATTAAGATTCTATGCCTTCAGGAGACAATTTCCTAAATATAACATCAATAGCACAGACCCTGAGATTGATAATTAATAAATGGGGCCTTCTGAATCTGAAAAACTTCTGTAAAGCAAAGACACTATCAATAAAACAAAGCAGCAACCTACAGAATGGGAAAGGATCTTCTCAACTCCACATCTGACGGAGGACTGATATTTGAAATATATAAAGAACTCAAGAAACTAGACATCAAAGTACCAAATGATCCCATTTTAAAAAATGGGTACAGATTTAAGCAGAGAATTCTCAACAGAAAATTTTGAATGTCCAAGATACACTTTAAGAATTAACATCCTTAGCTAACAGGGAAATACAAATCAAAATGATTCTGAGATACCATCTTACACCTGTCAGCATGGCTAAGCTCAAAAATGCTAATGACAGTCTGTGTTGGAGGGGATGTGGAATAAGGGGAATATTCCTCCACTGATGGTGAGAGTGTAAACTTGTACAGACACTTTGGAAATCAGTATAACACTTTCCCAGAAAAGCAATCTAGCTCAAGACCCAGCGATACCACTCTTGGGCATGTACATAAAGGATGCTCAATTATACCACAAAGACACTTTCTGAAGGATGTTCGTAGCAGCATTATTTGTAATAACCAAAACCTGGAAATAATTTGCCCCTCAACTGAAGAATGTATAAAGAAAATGTGGTACATCTATACAATGGAGTATTACTCAGTGGAAAAATACAATGAAATCATGAAAATTGGAGGAAAATAGATGAAACTAGAAAAAAATCATCCTGAGTGAAGTAACCCAGACCCAGAAAGACAAACACGGTGTGTACTTTCTCATAAGTAGATATTAGATGTAAAGCAAAAGATAATCAGGATACAATCCACAGCTCCAGAGAAACTAGGTAACAAGGAGGACCCTAAGAGGGATGCATGGATCTCCCTGGGCAGGGGAAATAGAATTTGTGAGTGGAATGAGGGTGGGCGGGGATGGGATCATGGGCAACCAGGTTGGGGCGACAGAATGGGAGAGTACAGAAAGATACCACTGGAAAGGTGGTGCGTTTCAGGGTCAGGTAAAAACGTGGCATAAGGGACTCTCTGAGGAGTCTACAAAGATGCCCCAAGACTCCTAGTAATAGTGAATATGTAGCCTGAAATGGTCATCTCCTATGGCCAGATTGGTGCCCAGCCCAATTGTCATCAGAGAGGCTTCATCCAGCAAATTATGAAAACAGATGCAGACCCACAGCCAAAATTTAGGCAGAGTTTGGGGAATCCTGCAGAAGAGGGGGAGAAAGGACTGTAGGAGCCAGAGGGGTCAAGGATATCACAAGAAAATTCAAAGAATCAACTAACCTCAGCTCACAGGGATTTGCAGACATTGAACCAACAACCAGGGAGCTTGCTTGGGCCTAACCTAAGTACTCTGCATGTATGTTACAGTTGTCTAGCTTGGTCCTCGTGTGGGACTCCTAACGATGGGAACAGGGGCTGTCTCCAACTATTGGCTTTGGGACTCTACTCCTCATACTGCCTTGCTTCATCTTAGTGCATGGGGAGGTACTTACTCTTACTGCAAACTGATATGCCTTGTCATGTTTCTACTCATGGGAGACTTACCTTTGCCTACATAGAAATGGAGGGGGGAGTATATTGGGGTGTGGAAACCAAGGGAGGGTAGAAGGAAGGAACTGGGAAGAGAAGGGTGGAAACTGGGACTAGGATGTAAAATCAATAAGTTTAAATTAAAAAAAGAAGTTTTGTGTGTATGGGTGTGTGCATGTGTGTGTGTTTCTGGATGTGTACATGTCTGGATGTGTATGCTTGTGTATGTGTATACATCTGTATGTGTATATTTGTGAGGACGTGTGGATATACGTAGATGCATATATCAACAACCACAGAGTGGTGTCACGGGCCGAAAGTACTTGAAGCAGCAGCAGAGCTTTCTACCGGGAAGCATTACCCTCAGAACTTCCTGCTATCAATTTCCAGGCACTCCACATGAGGGTGTGGGGATGACTCAGCACAACTGCCCTGTCACTGTCGGAAACATCAGAATTTGACAGGTCACTAAACTCAGTGCTCCACACTAATGACAAGATTTTCTCTTTTAAAAGAAGTCAATCTTCCTCCAGCAGTGACTCCTAATTGCTCCCCCAGATCCCTTGGGGGTTATATTTAGAGACTTTGGCAGGCAAAGAACATCATTTGCCAAGTGCAGCTTTGGGCCTTGTATATCCTAGAAACACCTTGCGACAGAGGACTCCTGCCTGAAATCCCTTGGGGTAACTCTGCTGCAGAAAGGGACCTCATCTTGAACTTGACATTATCACCTTAAAAACATAGTTCAGATGGTGGAGAAATGCTCAGAAATTTCCACTGAGCCAGAGGACAGAGCCTGCACCTCAGGAGGCTGTGAAAGTCCAGCTTTGCCTGGCACGTGACAACTTTGACAAATGGTTAAATACATCACCAATCAGGTTGAACCTACAGGAACACAATGACCAAACTTGAAACCAATAATGGCAAGTAAGGTATTTAATGTTTCAAGTAAGAAGAAAGGTAATTTTAGACCAAGTAAGGTATTTTATTGTACTTGTCAACTGTTTTAAGGGAAAGAGAGGCTGAAATTAAAATCCAGATATCGGAAGCATCTTACAGATGAAAAGTAGAAGACTTGAAATGAGAAGAGGAGAAAGCAGACATGTTGGTGCCTCTCAAACCATACTACAGAGATATGATCCTGCCCAAGAGATAGCCTAGCTCCACCTTGAAAACTATCAAGTAGTCCATGGCCCCAACTTGCCAGTATTGTTACACCCCCAATCCAGTCACTTGGTGACCTCTGCTGGCTTCCCTTGGGTAATACACAATTGGTGCAAGTGACTCCCAAGCCCTCCAGGAAGAATCATTTTGATCCAATATGTCTTCAGAAGTCCATGCCCAGATTATCTTTTATCTCATATTTTTCCTGAAGGGAAGCAAGTATCCTTTGGGGGAACTAACTTGCTCTTGGACTTGGGAGAGAAAACACAAGATGACCCCAAAGCATCTTTCTGAAATTAAGGTTCACTAAAGGGACATAGAATCTGACCTGGCAGAGCTCCTAGTAGCCAAGGCTGGAGTGCCCTGAGCAAAAAAATAAATAAATAGTGGTCCCACTTACTTCCAAAAATCTAAAACAAATAGACATATATCTACATCTTATACTAGTAAAATAAATAATTAATTGACTGAATGCATGAATGAATGACTAAAAATAAAACTTCCTTATAGAATTTTAAATAATGTATATAGTCATTATTATTGTTAAGATCAATGAGGTAGAACTATATTCCCTGTTACTTTTGAGTGTGGACTTGATGATGAAATGAAAGTACATAGAAAATTAAAAGACAGTAACTTCTCCAAGGAGAAATCTGGTAGGTTATGTCTAAGCCAAGTGACCAAGGTTAGTACCGCATCTCTACCAGGGAGTCACGTTAATATAATATGCCATCTGATGATTTAGGATTGCATTTCCTCTCTGTATGTAATGGTTAAAATTGATTTCTAGCTTGATTGGAATAAAAAAAAAACACTTGGGAGATTGATAAAGCACACATATCTTGACATATCTGTGAGAGCTTTTACCAAGACCATTAGATCATGGGAGCTCAGATTGAATTCTCATTCAGGATAGATTCAAAAGTCCAACAGACTTTGGGGAGGTGGTGGAGCTCCAGGAGGTAGGATAAGTTAGAGGAAGTGAGTTCTAGTCTCCTCTATTACTGATCAGTTCTACTTCCTGCTTGCTAAGAGCTGAGCTGTCTTACTGAGGATCTCCTCTGAATTTTCAAATCTTCTGAAAATATGAGCAAGTACAGACAGCTCCTTCAAGTTGTTTCTGCAAGACATCTGATTTGGTCACAGTAATGAAAACCTAGCCAGCATACTGAATTATTCCTTCTTAAAAAATAAATGTTAAATAACTTCAATCTAATCATGAAGAGAACATTAGAAAAGTACATTAGAAGGAATGTCTCAGTCACAAAATGTAAACCTGATCAGTGTTGCTCAAAATTACCAAGGCCAAGAAAAGGCTGAACTACAAACTGTCCTAGAGGAGAAGTAGTTATAGAGGCATGACTTCAGACATGCATGGAATCTTGGTTCCTGAATGTGGCATCCTGGGAGAGGAGGAGAAGGGAAGTGGAAAAAAATCTGCTGAGATTTTTTTTTGTTAAAAGTCCCAAGTTCTAGTTGCAGGAGACAAACATACCATGGCCATGGGAGATGTCAGCATTGTGAAGAACTAGATGGGGCATCAACAGACATGCCTTCTACTATATTCTAAATATTAAAAGAAATCTAAAACTACTATAATATTTTTAAGTATATCTAAAATTATATGAGGTTATGTATACTGTATAATATATATTTGAGATAGACATTGAAGCCCAGAAGAGGAAATTTAACCCCTATGGCCTCTGGGAGATTTCTAAATGGAGATAAGATATCTCCTCCTGACTTTGTCACTGTCTTAAGGATTGAATGCCTAGGTGATGGACCAACAGTGTTGCCTCAGGTCATCCATTTTCACCAATCAAGGAATCTTCCTGGGCCATTAGACACACAATAAGAAGCAGCAGGTTCATGTGCTACTCAATAGACTTACCTAAAATCCCTTCCTTAAGAAAAATGGGAAATCATATCATTGTGCTACTATGCTAACAATGACAAATGGCCCTGTTATATTGCCTTAGTGTGTGTTGCCACATGACTTGTCAGTGTTTGCCGAAATAGCCAAGTAGCTCGTGAAGAAATACAGAACGGAACTGAGATTGCAGACAGAAGCATGTGACAATTTAGCCAGAGAGCGGGACGGCAATTTCATCTTTGTCATGGACTCCCTCATAACTGAATCAAAATATTGTCCATATAAATCCACCATATAAATGAATGCTTCTTGGAATATTGCTGGTGTTTTGCATGGCTGGTCATTCATTTCTTTACAATGTGTTTCTCCATTGGGCCTTCAGGACAGGACAGTTCCCTGGTTTTCTTTCCACTTCACTGGTCCACCCTCAGGTCTGGGTGATGGAAAGTGCTCTTCTCACCAGCATATAACATTGTGGTGAAATAAGGCTTGATCTCCGTTCCCTCTTTCTCCATGCAGTTCCCTGGACATCATCCAGTTTCATGGCATGTAGATGTCAAAATGCTCTCAAATGTATTCTCTTCTGGTGTCTCTTCTCAACTCCAGGCTCACATCCAAGCCTTTCAGATGTATCTGCTAGGATACCTTCTAAAAACACTGAGCCAAACTGTCTAACATAAAACTACTGATCTTCCCTTATTCTACAGCTTTCCAAGTTCTACTCCACACACATCTTCATTAAGGCATCTCAGTTCTTCCAATCGCTCAAGCCACAAATATTATAAACCTTTCTGACCCACATTCTCCCAAGACTTGAACACTTGACTCTAAGCTATATAGAACTTGACCACTCCAAGTGCTGCAGATACCAGCCTGGTCTGAGCCATCATCACTTCTTACCTGGGTGACTGTGATTACTTTTAACTGGCTTCTCTGTTTAATCCCTCTTATAGCCATCTCTAAGCAAGCATCCCGAATATGTCAAATTATGGCATCACTATTCAAAAATGCTGTAATGGTTTTCCATGTGACCCAGAGGGGAAGCAAGAGTGCTTCCTAACCCCTGTGTGAGTTAGCCTGCAGTGCCTCACAGTCCACACTGCCATGGTCCTGGAATATCTCTGCTCCCTCTATACCAAGATTTATATATAAACTGTAGGGCTTATAGAGAAAATAGAGGACACTCAGCTACCTTTGAATCAGATAATGACATGAGTCATGCATTTCAGGGCATTTAATTTAGGATATCCTTATTCCAAAAATCACTTGTTATACAAATTTAAAGTTCACTGGAGACATGTTACTTTTATTGCTAAATCTGGAAAGTGTACCAAGATGTATGTTTATCCATGAAGCCTACCTGGATATTCCCCTGTAAAACAATACAACCTTTCTCCATGTTTTTCCAACCCCATGTTCTAGATAGTTTCTCTGTTTGTCACAGTTACCTCTGTCTCTCTAGACTATAATGCCAGTTTCCTAAAGGATAGGAACATTCATTCATTATATCACATGCATTCATTACATTATATACATACAATACATTACATTCATTATATTACATTCATCACATTACATTACATTCATTCGTTATATTACATAAACCAAGAACTCCACTGACATATGGTGAATGCTAAGTAAACAGTTATTGAAAATGAGGGTCTTATGGAATTTAAGATTTTTTTCTGTGTTGTACTATATGGTAGGATACCAAAGACCATGTGCAGCACACAGTTTTTCCTTCTTAATGTTAAGGATCAGAGACATTTGGTAACACATATAAGTCACACCGTAGCAGGGTGATATTGTTGGAGGCTGCTCATTCATTTCCCAGTGGCCCAGACCTGAAATAATCACACAGAAATTGTATTAAACAACACTGCTTGACCTATTAGCTCATGGTTTATATTTATTAGCTCTTATATCTTAAACTAACCCATTCCTTTTAAACTGTGTATCGCCATGTTGTTGTGGTCTATTGGTAAGGTTCTTTCTGGTGTCTAGCATTTGTGTCCTGTGGAAGCTACATGGCTTCTCTTTTATTCCACCTACTTTTTCCTCCTCTATCTGCTTAGAATTCCTACCTTGTCATATTCTGCATTTCAATAGGCCAAAAGCAACCGCTTTATTAACCAATAGTATTCACAGCATACACAGGGGAATCCCACATCACCTCCCCTTTTCTGTCTAAATGAAAAGGAAGGTATTAACTTTAACATGGAAAGTTATATTCAAAAAACAGTTATTAAACAAGAATTATAGCTATAATATTTATATCTGCTTTATTTTTATCATAACTAAGTAAAACTATAATTATAACTATCTATTCTTCAATTTCATTGAAGACTCCAGAAGGATATAATATTACCTAAGTAAATAGGAAGTGCATTGTAAGAAACTTCAAAAGCTCTAGAATTGACAGAGATATCTCACTGCCTGTACAGTCACCCAAAGTTCTTTTGTAAAGTTGCAGCATCCATCAGCTTATAGGCCCATGCTGTCCAGCATACATTTCCATGAAGCAGGAAATTTGAAAGACTGTTTTGCCTCTATTGGCAGTTTGTCAATCATTTTTTTTTTGTATCCTGCAGAATGACAGGTAGACTCTTTCATGAATCAGGAACCCTGAAGGACTTTCTTGTCTTTTGGAAAATTCAGTGGTCACTTTTCTGTGGGTCCTGAATGTCCAGTTCTTGGAGTATACCATCAATCAGTCCAGGCAAGAGCAGTTTCTTGCCCAAATGGCTACTCCACAAGAAGCCTCTTTGATACCCATCATCCTCTTGAAGTATATTGGAGCTGCCAGGAGCAGATGTGTCTCATTGTCATGAAAAGTTCTAAGTTCTAAAAACATTTTAAATGCCATATTCTGTTTTTCTTTGAAAGATTTGTGGCTTATTTTTCTTTATTCCTTTAATCTATGATTGTGTTTACTCTCTTTAAAGACGTTTTATTTTTTAAAACTATTTACTTCCTTTTATAACTATCTATATTCTTTTTCTTCTCTCTCCTAAGCCCACGTATCCAACACTGTGATCCATTTAGAGGTCTTTTCCATCTTAATTTGTCTTTATTGCGCGTGTATCTATAATTATTTTCTGAGCAGAAGTGCTTTTTTTCCCCAAATGCTAAGCAGGCATGGCTAGGACCAACTTTGTTGCCCTACCTGTTGGCTCTGCCAACATGGCAGAGACTTGTTCACTGCCTCTGAGACTGCCAGTTGAAAGGCATCCTCACTACCTTAACTCTGGATAGCCCTGTGCAGCATATAAACCCTTTTTATTTGAGTAAAAGCTAAATCTGCCATACAGAACAGGGCATGGCCTGGAAATATCTCTGTATATGGTGGCAGGAATCTGCCATGCTCTCCTACCTGTGCACTCCTAACAGACCCAATCTTGTAACCTACCCAGGCAGGGGGTGGGGACACTAAGTCATGGGCATGGTCTTGGCTACTTTCCTCCCAACCCCAAGTGGGCACATAAGCACCTGGATCCGAAGTGGGTGGCAGGCATCAGTTCCAAACACTTGGGCGTCATTTGGGTGAGACTTTATTTTTTTTTAATTTATTTATTTATTAAAGATCTCCGTCTCTTCCCTGCCACCGCCTCCCATTTCCCCCCCTCCCCCAATCAAGTCCCCCTCCCTCCTTAGCCCGAAGAGCAATCAGGGTTCCCTGCCCTGTGGGAAGTCCAAGGAACCCCCACCTCCATCCATTTCTAGTAAGGTGAGCATCCAAGCTGCCTAGGCTCCCACAAAGCCATTACGTGCAGTAGGATCAGAGACCCATTGCCATTGTTCTTGAGTGGATGAAGAAAGTATGGAATATATACATATTAGAGTATTACTCAGCAGTAAAAAACAAGGACTTCTTGAATTTTGCGTACAAATGGATGGAAATAGAAAACACTATCCTGAGTGAGGTAAGCCAGACCCAAAAAGAGGAACATGGGATGTACTCACTCATATTTGGTTTCTAGCCATAAACAAAGGACATTGAGCCTATAGTTAGTGATCCTAGAGAAGCTAAATAAGGAGAACCCAAAGAAAAACATATAGGCATCCTCCTGAATGTTGACCTTCATCAGGCGATGAAAGGAGACGGAGACCCACATTGGAGCACTAGACAGAAATCGCAAGGTCCATGTCAGGAGCAGAAGGAGAGAGAGCGCAAGCAAGGAACTCAGGACTGCAAGGGGTGCACCCACACACGGAGACATTGGGGATGTTTTATTGGGAACTCGCCAAGGCCAGCTGGCCTGGGTCTGAAAAGGCCTGGGATGAGGCCGGACTCGCTGAACATAGCGGACATTGGGTGAGACTTTAAACAATAAAGCTAGATTTGGCAAACTTGGAAATCAATTCTTTTTCTCATGGCAGGAGATGGTAAAACATATCTTGTTAAGAGAAAATTTTGTATTTATTCATTTTTGATGGGACTTTATTCAGAAGCTCAATTTTGTATGTGAAGCACATTTAATTTGGGAAAACGACACTCAGACCATTGTTCTTGGTTTGTAGTAAATGTCATCTTGTAGCTGTATGGGACAGAATGTCAGTGATTACTCTCCTTGGCTCTGTGGGTACCATCCTCTATCAAAGCTGCCTGAACTCATTTGCTTTCTCTCACGTACAAAGCACACATTTGTTAAATTGTTTCAAGATGTCTCCAAGGTACCATTACGCTTTATAGTCACTGTCATCCAAAACTATTTAATGTTAATTTCTTACAGCCTACTCCACTGTCGGCTTTCTTCATCATTGATATTTATTTTCCAGCAAAATATACATTTATTTGTTGACATTTTTATTAAATTGGACTATAATAAATCTATCTGCATTTAAATCTATTTCCCCTTGTGCTCAAGAATCCAAGGCAAGATGATATATTTATTAGCTTGATGACCATTTGCAATAAAAGACAAGGGCTCTGAGTTAAAACCTTGTGGGAGCTGAGATGATAACTAAACTTGAACAGCCCCTTGCTGCTCTCTTCATATATCCCAAAGACTACTGACCTTTATTTTCTAAGGCAGACTCACAGACTTCAGCCTGTCCTAGACTCACTCGATAGTCCATTGACCTTGGACTCCTTGCCTCCAGCTCCCAGGTATTGTAGGTGTGCACCACCACACACAGTGCATGCAGAGTCGGGGGTCTTACAGCCTCATGCATGCTAGGCAGGGACCCTACCAACTAGCAATGACTAATATTGACTTTGATTGCTGCACTCTTTGAATAAGCAACTCTAAATAGACAGACCAAGACACCCTTTTCCATCTATGGACCACAGGAAGTCTGTAAAGAAGGATCATGTGCTAAGAAAACCCTGATGGATATTTGGGGAGTCTGACACAGGACTTACATCCCATATTGTTTCTGCAGCAAGCAACAATAGGTTTTGAGTTAGATCAGAGCATGAACCCCAGCTTGACAGCTTGCTGTCTTTACCTAAGGCACTTAATCTTGCTAAGTCTGGAATGTCCTTTCTATGTCCTGGGTTCTAACTACATTACTAGGCACGTACCTTGTGTACAAAGATCGGTGATAGGCACACACGTGCTTAGCATTGTGCTAGCCTACGGTCACAGCTCCAGCAGCACTGTTACAACCTCCTGCTTTGCTCTAGCTACACCTATTCATCTCCAATTTGTTTCTGTCTGACTTCTGCCACCTCCTCTCTTGTACTTGATCATCCTGTGTTATCTTCACGGGAGCTATGATTCAGAATGATGACTGCACCAAATCAAATGTGGAGTGCCTTCCTTTGTATTTAGGACAGATGTTCCCAATACCCTGGAGGGCACCTTGAGGAGCTCCAGCAGTGGAAAATTCCATCAAGCCTGAATCCCACAGCCAGAGGATCTCCCTTAGATAGCGTCATGCTATTGCCAGGGTGGAAGCAGCTTGGGTGAACTAGCTTAGTTTCTCAGAGACTCAGTACAATAGTACAGAAAATGAGAATAAGCCCTTAGCCTGTTACCTCCTGTCGGATTGCTTAGTAAGAGGTACAACGTTGGACAGCTATGCAGGGTTGTCCTTTTCTATACTCTCGGCTTTGAAGGAGAAGGAACTTGAGCAGAATCCAAATGGGGAGAAGAAGAAAACAGGACAGTGATTATGTTTTATGATCATGTCACTGTGGTTATCAGGGTCAACAGCAGAATGGGCAGATGCTGTCTACTTTGGGAATTCATGGGCTATCTCACATTATTAGGGCTATCCTTAGAGTTGACCCCAAATGAGAAACGCTTTGCCTAGAATAGGTCCCGGGAGTTGTTTCATTTTGATTTTCTACTAACTAAATAGTGCTATGCAGGCAAAGTTACTCCAAATTAACAGAGCTAAAACAGCATCATACTGCCCCAGCAGAGGGCAGAGGGCTATATTAATCTACCAAGAACAAACAATGAGATTATGATGAATACAATATTAGCTTCCCTGCGTACAACTCTGAGTCGTTACCCAGCAAATTACCTGCTTAAAAACACATGGATCTAATTTACATGGGAAGTGGGGGGGGGAGATCTCCTGAGTTAATTGGGAGCATGGGGATCATGGGAGAGGGTAGAAGGGGAAGGGGGAGGAAAAGAGGGGAGCAGAGAAGAATATATAGCTCAATAAAAGCAATTAAAAAATAAAAAGTATTCAAATAGCTATTTTAGTAAAAAAAAGTGTCAGACTTCATTCATGAAATCTAAACTGACACGTTTGTGTAAAACAAGTGTGGGTGGAGAGAGCTATAGCATATAAAGCCTTGTAGGTCATCGGGCCAGGTCAGAAAGAACCCTGAAGTCAGTTGGGCTTTCTGGCCTAGGCCTGTGACCCCAGCTATTCTGTTAACGAAGTCAAGAGGATCACAGCTCACATTCTGCCTGGACTATGTAGTGAGGGCAAGGGCAGCCAGAACTATTTGGTAAGGACTTGTCTCACAATAAAAAGTAAAAAAGAGAGCAGAGGATGTGACTCAGTTGTAGAGCACAGACCTAGTGTATATGTTACCCTAGGTTCACTCCCCAGCACCAATATCACAACAGAGGCAGAGGGGACAGAGACAGAGAGACTAACCCTGGATTCATAGCCAAAATCTTCTTGCCTCAGGCCTTAGCCTTAGCTGTCCCATTCATAAAAGGGGGCACAAAGGTTTCCAGAGTTAAGATTGAATATATGAGTTGGAAAAGTATATAGAAAGAAATCTAAAGCTCTACATGAATTTAACAACTGCTAGAAACAAATGAGTCAATTTGAAAGACCTTGGTTGGGAAGGTTTCTAACTCCCCATCTTTCCATACATGTCTCTACCCTGCACAGTACAAACAGCCACAAGGTTAAGCTCAGGAAATTGCTAAGATGTTCACACCTATCAATGAATGGATACAGACTTTGATCTCCCCCTGCCACCAGGCTTTCTCCTATGGAAAATGGAAACAACAAGGGTTGAATGAACTATACTGAAATAAGGGGAGAGAGACAAATGTATCTTGTAAATAATCTCTCAGCAACATAAAGGGGTTCCTCCAGCAGCTTTGTGAGTATCTGTTTTAGTTCTAAGAGAACAGCATTTCCCTTTGTTTCTTTTCAGTTTTTCTTTCTTTCATCTATTCCCCCTTTTGAGTTAAGTAATGTATTAAAATTTGTGCATAAAAGAGAAATATTCAATGAAGATCCCTTTGATCACCCAGCCCAACTTTTCAGAGCCTTCCAAAGACCCACTCCATTTCTCCAAACTTCTCAACGCCTGTCTTCTTTCCGCCTCTCTTTATCCCTGCAGATCTTCTTAGCTATGTCTCGGAATGAAAGTCAAATACCTTACCATGTCCTGAGAGCCCTTCCGTGAAGACTTCATGGCTCCCTTTCTACATCTCTCTCCTTAGTGCAAACAACTGCTATTCCAATGTCTGCTCCTCCAACACATTTCATCGCTGCCTCGGGGCATAATTTCAATGCCTGGAACATACTTCCGAGGAGTTTTACAGATCTGCTTCATTTCAATCATTCAGCTTCAACCCAGGTCTGACCATTTTGGAGAGGGCATCCCTAGGACACATTGATGGGAAGCCAGGACTCCAGTTATTCTATTTCGGAGTCTTCTTTCAACTTTGTACAGCTCAAACTGGCAGTCCTTGGTCAGAGCAGTTCTCCTGCCTGAAGATATGTATTAGAAAGGTACAGAAACAGCCGGGCGGTGGTGGCACACGCCTTTAATCCCAGCACTTGGGAGGCAGAGGCAGGCGAATCTCTGTGAGTTCGAGACCAGCCTGGTCTACAAGAGCTAGTTCCAGGACAGGCTCCAAAACCACAGAGAAACCCTGTCTCGAAAAAAAACAAAAAAAAAAGAAAGGTACAGAAACAATTTTGATTGGCATGGTGATTAAAAGCCATGTTGGCATTCAGTCAACAGGGATAAAAGATGGCCAGCATCTTGAGAGTGTTAGATGAGACTGCACAGTGAGATTTCCCTGCCCAATACCAGTGGATTCCTATGGATCAGCATTAATTTTCTTTCTTATTGTGGAAGACAGGCTTCTGTATCCACTTCCAACTTCTGTTGTAATACACTACAACAAACTTGGGAGTTTAAAGCAACCGGATGCTATTCTTTCACTTTTCTGGGGATCAGACATCTAAACCAGGGTGTCAAAGGGATGGGTTCTCTGTGGAGAGCTCAAGAAAAATTTTTTATATTTTTCAGCTTCAAAAAGGCACCCACATTCCATGACTCATGACCCCTTCCTCAAACTGTACCAGCCTATCCCTTTTATTGACACATCCTTCTAACGGCTAATCAACAACCTTGACTGAGCAACCTCTTTGCATTGATGTTTTCAATTTAACCCCACCTGCTAATTCATTTTCACCATTTGAGGGGACAATCACAAGTCCAGGGTTGAGGATTCAGTTCTGTTCACTTATCCATCATTCACCCACCTCCCTGTTGCCCAACACTGATACAGAAGAGCAAGGACCTTTATTTTGGTCCACGTTACAGGTCCAGAGTACAGCCCAAGTCTTAGCATGCAGAAAGTTCACACACAAAAAAAAATACCTGATTCTGGATGAATAAGAGCTATGTTCATTGTTTACGGCAGCTGATAAACCCATCCGTTGGCAGGCATAGGTGTGAATGTGGCCATATAAAATAAAGCTGCAGTATAGACCAATGCTGTCACCCCTTATGGAATATAGATTTATTCATGCTTAAAACTCCTTTGCAACAAGTAGAATTCTTCCTCGGAAAAAGCAATGTGACTTTGTCAGCATCTGCCCAGCCCTGAACTTTCAGAATAAATCTTTCCATGAGATACTCCTAGCTATCAATCTTTCCACTGGCTGTTTTCACAAGGAATTGGTTCTAAATGAGGAAAGGAAGTCAATCTCAAATGTTCATACTTTATAGCTTAATACAGTCTTATTTCAAAATGATGTAACCATCATCACTATTGAGGTAAGTGAATTCTTAAAGCATTCTCCTTGGAGGTTGCATCTGCTACAACTAAACACCTAAGAGTAGGCAAGTTAGAGAGAGTAGAAAATGCCACTGTTCTGGAGACCAGGGGCACACGCACAGGATGCTGGCACCTGCGTGTCTGCTGAGATTTTTTCTGTATGGTTGACATTGTCCAGTGCTCCTCTGATGAAAGGAGAGATAGAAGAGCCAGAAATGCATGTCATCTGGTGAGGGATGTTCTCACTTTCCAAAATGGAGGATTGTTGCTACACCCTTCAGAGAGCACAGGGATAAATGTATTTTCATAAAGCAGAAGGCATATAAGGACCAGGTAGAGCTCTGAAATTTTCTTTTTTAATGAAGTTATCAATCCTGCTCATGAGGTCATAGTCCCAACACCTTAATCACACACACACGTGTGTGTGCACACGCACGCACACACACATACACACACACACTGACTCCAGCATTTAATGTCATCACCCTCAGAGGGACAGGTTCAAACCGCAGTATGACAGTATAACAGAGATTATTCACAAAAGAACAGTGTGGAACCTAGACTGCAAACCACAATATTTACAAACTTTGTCCTTTGGAAACTTTTCCTTGGCTCAAAACCAAGAAGAGTATGGCATGCCATACATTTCCTAAGGCCAGCCTGACACATACAGTTAACAAACTCAGGCTTCCTGTGTGCAGCACCTTGGCACTAGCCTTTCATAGCCTTTGTGTTCAAAAGGGTTCTGATAAAAAAGACACAGGCAAATCTCAGAGGCACAGAGAATAAAGAACAAGACAGCAGAGGCTGCACAGTATTAGAAACCAGATCTGTATTGTCCCCCCAAGGTCCTACTAGTCACCTCACCACAGACACACACACAGTCATTTCCTTCCAGGGCTGGATACTCTGAGCCCAGAAGGGAAGTCAGAGATAGGAAGTGTGTGGAACTCAAGCTGAACTTAACTATGGAAGAAATGTCTGCGCTCCCACCTCCCCAGGTTTTCTGAACCCAGCTAATTGTTTAAAAAGAGGAAGAGAAGGGATTCTAGAATCTTCCTGCTTGAGTTTAAACCACATCAATAAAGGCTCCTTCAGCCTCAAGTATAATAAATATAGGCGAGGGGAGGGGAATAGTGCAAAGGAGAGCTGGGGAAACAAGTGAATCCCTGTCTTTGTCAAACCCCAAATGCATCAAAGGGAAATTCTCACTTACTGAGAAGAATTTATCAGCAGCTAACTTCAAGGAGGGCTTCTGGGGAGCTAGGGAAGGTTTCTTCTTTGTTATGGAAATTCAACCTGATTTGATTCTGGGAAGCAGGGGCCCATCTAAAGGAGTAAGTGACAAAGCGGCTGCTGGTTGGGTGTCTAGTCAGGAAAACAGGGTCCAATCCATTCACCACTCTGTGGAGGACCAGATGGCCAGCCCACTGCGTCTGTCACCATGGAAGCAAGAGGCAATCATTAATGCTTTTTACAGACACTTCAGGGTAGGACCTGGGAAATAGCCTCTTCAAATTGTATGTTGGAGACCCTTCACGGTTAATTCAGACTGGCACACTCCACTGATGGACCCAGACTTTTGTGCTAGGGTTTGGAGGCTGGGAGCATTCTCCCCCTCTCCTTGGAGATAAAATGGTCTTCTATTTTGTAGGGCAGCTGGGACCCAGAGAGAAAGATCTTGGTGCCTGTTTTATGTCTTAATTGTATTATCTCAGATCTTCAGTTTAGAAAGCACATACACACCTTCTCCGAAATCTTTCTGAGATATGTAAGGAGTTAAATTGCTTATTATTATCTGGCCTTATGGGGTGCACAGGTGACAAGCACTTGCCCCTCTGTAGTTCTTACCCTAGCCCAGGGAAGAATTCATGAAAACTTTTCCTCTACTGGTTGATTTATATACCTGGCTCTGCTTCTTGTTAGCTGAGTAAACTTATATTGCCTATACAATATTATTAAATCTCAGTTTTTCCGAGAAGAGATTACAGTGAGTTCCTCTTAAAATTACATAACTTAGGGCAAAAAAAAAAAAAAAAGTCTAAAGCCAGGACCACAAAAGAAGTCTTCACACAGTCTATCAAATTGCTGAGGGTTTCATTGTCTAATTCTTTTTTATGCTTGGAATTATATTTTGTGTTTGTCTATTATTAAATATGCCACTTTTCCCTGTGTGCCTAATTAAATTTGTTGATGGGTTTTAAAAAAACCTGTTAGCTATTTTCCTAGTCTCATTTCTGTTGTGGTAAAATGCCCTAACAAGAAATTTAGGAGAAGGGTTTATTTGGCTCACAATTCAGGTTATAGTCCATTATTATGGAGAAGTCAAAGCAGGAACTTAAATGATACCAATGATACCCGCATTCAAGAACTGAGAGGATAAACACATGGGTCCAGGCATGCTTTTGCTTTCTTCACTCCTATATAGTTCAAGGTCCAGCTTAGGGAATAGTGCTGCCCACAGTAGGCTGTGTCCTTTGATTTCAATCAATAATCAAGATAATCTTCCCTCACTGGCAAATCCCCAACCTAATTGACATAGATAATTGCTTGCCTGAGACTGTATTCCCAAGACAGTGTCAGCATCACTGGCCCTGGATGAATGGAGAAAAGTGTCTGCAACAGGAGAAATTAAGTCAAAGCAAAGCAAAGCAGAACAATGAGATGAAAGACTGAGATATAGTCTGGCCACTTTATTTCTTGATCCAGGCAGACCTGAATCTGAATCTCTGAAATGGGCTTCAAAAAAACTCCTAACTCCAGTTTAAACTGAATCCTACAGAGTGTGTCATTCAAAAGGTGTTTGAACAATTACCCAGAAAAATCCAGAAATAACTAGCAAGCTTTAAATCATATACAAATCTGAAGAGTGTGATGAAAGGTTTATGCCAGCCCACTTGTTTCCAGCTGGATCATGACTTAATCCTGTTTTGCCACACATCCACACAGCACATGGTACCTGTCAGATACTGAGCCAGCTTGGTTATCAGAGCAACTGATATAGCATGACAACCACAGTTCAGGACCTATCCCAAGGAATAATGCTGCACACAAAAGAGTTGTAGCATAACAATATGCCAGCTCATACCAGATGACCAGTATAGAATCTCACACCACCAGAGGGAAGAAATGGACAGAACCATAAGACAGATGTGTGTGGTGGGGGGAGGGGATAAGAAAACTTATCACAGCCGGGCGATGGTGGCGCACGCCTTTAATCCCAGCACTCGGGAGGCAGAGGCAGGCGGATCTCTGTGAGTTCGAGACCAGCCTGGTCTACAGAGCTAGTTCCAGGACAGGCTCCAAAGCCACAGAGAAACCCTGTCTCGAAAAAACCAAAAAAAAAAAAAAAAAGAAAAAGAAAACTTATCACATAGCCTTTATTACACACTGCTATAAATATCCTATTTTATTAGTAGTAGTTATCATTGTCATTACTCTTATCCTGTGTTCAGTTTAGCCATGAAACTTTCTACAAAGATATATGCATGGCAGAAAGTGTGCTACACGTACAAGGTTTACTGCTATTCCAGCTTCCAGAATTCAGCAGGGGTATGGAAACCTATCTGCTTGTACTCAAGAAGCTGAAGGAGGCTGAAATAATATAATTCTGTGTAGCTAAGATTTAAGAAATATGGGTTTGGGAAGAGCTTCAGAGACAAAGCACTTTCCGGGTCCTTTGTGTTCATTCCTCCCATCTTCTCCCAGCATCTCATGGCTAAAGTTCAACACGGTATGTGTGTGTGTGTGTGTGTGTGTGTGTGTGTGTGTGTGTGTGTGTAAGAGAGAGAGAGATGAATGTGCACATATGCATATACATTTTTGGTGAGGGATGGTGAAAAGTCAGGACAATGGTATAAGTCACTTATATCCAGGGAGAGACAAAGAAAGAGAATATTATTTATTATCTTTTAGCCATAATGCTTTGGGATTTTTCTTAAATGTAACAGGGAACCCCAGAGGATATAGGCAAAGGAGAAAACATAAACAAAGTTATAATGTGAGGCATCACCTCAGCTTCAGAATAAAGGATGGGTTGTGGAGCAAGAGGAAGCAGGAATGGAGGGAGAGGAACCAGGAACATGTCTCTGTTCCCTACAGAGTATAGGGCATCTTGGCACTTAGGACCCACTGGTCAGTCCATGCCTCAGGGCAAGAAGACACTGTGATGGAAGAAAATACTTAAAAGACAGCATTCATGATTTCTCAGGGTTTTTTTTTTTCATCCAGACCCAGAAAAGAAGGAAAGAAGGAGGAAGAGAGGGAGGAAGGGAGGGAGGGAGGAAGGAAGGAAAGAAAGAAAAGAAAAAGCAAAGGAACCTTTTCATATGTCGCTGCCTACCACATATAATGACAAATTTACATGTTTTCCCATCCGTCATTCAAACATACAAACATATCTATTTGAATTGGTCAGCTTCACTCAACCAAATAAGCAGTCTTTGAAAAACTGGGGCAACACAAGCTGGTAAATGTCAGTCAAATTACAGCTATAATTGGGAAAGAGTTGATTCAGGCAGGGCAAACATAGGGCCTCCCCCAACCCAACACTCCAGTTTAAGACACAGAAAAGCAGACCACAGGAGTTGAGATACAAGTTATCCCAAATCAGTCAGAAACTTTGATTGCCCTCACCTAAAAAGGAAGGCATGTCTCATCCTGTCTGCTCTGAACCCATGTGTCTGGAATGCCTCACAATGTTAATTTTCTATTCAAGCTTTTTTGTGACAATTAAATCAGACCTTGATGAATTTGGAGGAAAAAACACCCAGCACAGTGATTATGAGTACTAATTAGGAAGCAAAATAGTGGCTTTGATGAATCTGTGCTTGGTTTCTCCCTTAATTAATTGACTGGCTGCTATTCTGCTTGATGGTTGATTGGTTGAAATATTCTATTAAAATCCAATAGAGTCTAGGTCTTTTTCTCTTCCAGGACAGCCATCCAAGAATAAGGAGTGACTGAGAAATGGAAGTGTAAAAGGCATTCATTCATTTATGATTTTTTTTGTTGGGTGATAAGGGAATTCCTTGAACAAGTCCTGAGCATATGTCTTCATCCAAGAACAAGGTAGACCATGTACCTCGGGGAAATCTGTTTCAGAGGCAGTTAACAATGTGTTCACTTTGCCAAATTAAAAGGGACCCAGGGCAGTCCTTGAGGCCTGTTTTACATGCTTCTCTCTTCTCCCTGTGCCGGTACCATGGATGTGGCATGGTCCAGATGAATTCCATGAACTGTGTAGGCACATCTTCCCTGTCTTTTTGTCAGGTGAAAAGACTCTGGTTGTCTATCTAAACATTATCAGGAAGATGTCTCAATGAATGACTGCAGAGCCTGAAATGGTAGCAAAAACTTTTAATCCCAGCACTAGGGAATCAAAGACAAGTGGATTTTTGTGATTTGAGGCCAGCCTTGTCTATATAGAAAGTTTCAGGCCAGCCAAGGCTATGTATTGAGACCCTGTCTCAAAGAATTTAAACATAAAATTTCATCTTTCTCTCAAATAAATCTAATTTTTTTGTAATCTGAACTTTTTTTCATCCAGTAAATCGCATAATATTGATCAAAACAGTATGTTCAAGATCAAGTTTTTTTTTCCCTCCATATCAAGAAAAGAGGCCTTCTTCCCTGATACTGAAGGAGGTGTGGTACAACATATTTACAATGGTTATAGAATAATCTAAAGATCATTCTGAAGAAACTATAAAACTGACTCAAATGAAGAAACCATTATAGTCTCTCCTAGTAGGAATTCGACCACCTCCTTGCCAAAACCTCTAGACTCCAAATACTATTTGGATAATATCATCTGTATTGACTACTTTTACATTGTCATTAAACACCATCAACAAGAGCATCATATGGAAGGAGTGTATTAGGACTTAGAATCCCAGGGAGGTAAGAAACCACAATGATGAGAAGGCATGGCAGCAGTCAGGCTTGGTGGCTGGAGCAGGAAGCTCAGAAGTTTTATCCTCAGCCACTGTCACGAAGTAGAGAAAGTGAACTAGCGGTAGCAGGAGACTACAAACCCACAAATTTCACTCCCAGTCATGTGCTTTCTCCAACAAGACTGCACCTCCTAAAACTCCCCAAATATCCCCAACAACTAGAGGCTAAGATTTAAGTAGATTAGCCCATAGGGGAAATTCTCATTCAAACTACCACAGTACCACATCGTGACTATTAATCAAATAGAAGGAAAAAGGAGAAACTGACCACAAATTGCAAAATTCTTGCTCATTCCTGCATTCACAGATGGACGTATTGCTGCAGTAATTTTAATTGCGATGAATATTTACATGTATCAGTGGTGATATAACTATGAATATTCTTTTAATTTTCCCTCAAATACCAACTGTTGGGAATGGTATATAAAAAATCATGCTAGGGTATTCCCAAATCTCAGTGGGTGTCAATGGGATCTTATGCAAAAACATAAATTGCTTTGAGTTTCGAAATAGGAGAGATGGATTTTTGTGGTGTCTTTCTCAGATCCAAAACCAATCAGGTGACCTTTGAAATATCCTCCTGTTCAATAAGAAATCCACAATCTCACTGAGGAAGACTAGGGAAAAAAACCCTGACCCACAAGATGACAGAGTGGCTCCCTACCCAAAGACTTAGCACACAAATGAGAGATATAGTGTTATATTGAAGAATGATCAGGCTTAGGAATGAAGACAAAAAGAAAAGTGCCTACAAAGATCAGAAGAGTAGGTAGGATCTCCTAGAATGGCAGTGGTGCTGGGAACTGAACCAGGGTCCACTGAAAGAACAAGAAGTGCTTCTAACTGCTGAGCCATCTCTCCAGTCTATATCCCCCCTTTAAGTCTACGAAATTAAATTTATTTTTAATATTTAACAGTAGTTTAATAAACACAAACCAGATCCACCTAATTTCTGTTTGATAGGGGAGAAGACACTTATTTTTTGGAAGCCTCAGCTTCCTTAGACAGAAGGTGAACATGATGGTAGAACTCATGCTAGGGTCCTAGATAGGATTACATGAGAAGATACGTGGTCTTTCCATAGCATGAATGATGAATAAATGGGAGCTAATAAAATTATTTTCAAATCAAGTCCAAATCTATCCCTCTCTTCTGACCTAACTGATCCTTTAGGTCAGAGATGAAATTTCTTCTTCTTTATAATCCCAGGGTCTAGTGCCTAATCCATGATGGATAATCAATAAAAATTGATTTTTTAAAAAATATTATATATGCACGTGTGTGTGTGTGTGTGTGTTTGCCTGTATGCATGTCTGTGCACTGTACACATGCCTGGTGCCTGTGTATTCCTTGGGACTGGAGTTACAGATGTTTATGAGACACCACATTGGTGCTGGGAATGGAAACTGAGTCTTCTGAAAGAGTATCCAGGGCTCTTCACCACTGAGTCATCACTGCAGCCCTAGTGACTATTCCTTAATGTTCATATTTCAGATAGCTGGCCTGAAAACTGATACCCTTTTATTGGCCATAAGACTACAGATTCCTTGATTCTACTGTTAACATTAGAAAGAAAAGGCCAGGTGTCTTGGAACAATTTGGAGTCTTCATTAGCATGAACCACACAATACTTTCTCCATTCAATACTGTAAGGTTACTGTTTAAGTTTTCTTTTTATTGTGCACTCCTCACCCCCTTTTGTTCATAGGAAACAGAAACGTTAAGTGAGAGAAAAAAAAAACAAGTATATTGAAATGCTAATTTGGAAGCAGAGATAGCAATCTCTATCCTCAATGAATAATTTTGTTAAATACCTCAGGGATAACTTTTAATCTTTGTCTTTAAAAAAGAAAAACATTAAATTGAGTTGACATGACTCAGTTAAGTCTGACTTTTAGAATGCCCAAACAAAGCAGGGGTGGGGGTTTCCAGTATGGAGGCTAAGACATAGATGTACCCCCCCAAAATCTCTCCTTTGAACAACTCTTTCTTGCCTCTTCTCCTAGCTTACATTGTCTAGAGCTACTCCCCAAATCTAAGCAGTTTTACTCCAGCAAACAGCAAATAAATACAGCATTTTAGGTCATAACCCTTACAAAGTTGATTGGGACACACATCTCTTGGAGGCTTGGGCTTAAAGCTTCTATATTTTTTATTGGAAGTGAACCTCCTTCTAGAAGGGCATCTATTCTAATTCCCTAGAGGGAACGCCAGCTACTGATGCAAGTCACATCCTTCATAATGAGCGTGGGGTTGAGTTCACAAATGCGTTCAAGGCCAGGTCTGTTCTTGCTGTGCTTTGCATTTGTGTTTTGAACTTGAGGAAGTCAGAATCAAAGTGATTCTTAATTGCAAGTTTCAGAAAACACTTTCAGGCAGAAGAAAGGAGCCACGAGTACAGAGCAAAACAGGGATTCCCAGAAGGAAGGCATGACAGGAATATAATTCAACAAAGTACCTGACCTCACCAGCAATGAGAGACTCGGCCAGTGGGATGATCACGGCAGCACCTCTGACTGCTCCAAATTCTCTAGCAAAGGTCTCTAGAAAATGGGAGAGCAGAAATGGGGAAAAGAGAGGCAAGTGGAACTGTGAAGACCATGTACAGTGTTAGTCTTAATCACAAAGGTTCACTCTCTTTAGCACCAGAGGAAAGAATAGGCAACTAAAGCCGATATCTCTGCTCTACGTCAGATGGGGTTCTCAGCTTCAAGCAACTCCAGTCAATTTAAGCAGAAAATTATTCATTAGAATAATGTTGAGGAATTGTCAAATGGTCAGGGTAAGAGAGTCAGTTACAACTTAATCAGGAGCAGTACCCAAACACACAGTACCTACTTCTTGCTATAGCCAGGCCATGACCAGAATCTCTGGACTCTAAGAATATAATGTTGGTACTGAGTGGCAAGAGTCTCTGAGCCTCTTCACCCCTCTTTGTGAGTCTGTGTGAATGCAGACTGGACCTGAGTTCATAAGCTTGTGACTCAACTGTAGTCAGAGTGCAAAATTAACTTCCAGGTATCTTGAGCTTCTCCAAGGAGACCTGCGATCCATAGTTAGCCAATTGCCCAATATATATAAATACAAAGAAAGTATTCAGATAGGAAGGGAGGAAAGTTAAAGACTCACATCTACTACTTGTTGAAACATCCCTGGGTTCCACAAAACAAACAAACAAAAAACCCACAACTGAATAGGATGCCACAGTCCCAACAAATAAACACTGTAGAGAAATGAACGTTAGAGAGAAGTAAGAATCATGAGAAAGCCTATTGCTTACAGCAAATTTCTGCAGACTGAGACTTACATTCTGATTCAATTACTTCTCTGTCTGTCTGATCTTGACCAAGATCTCCTACCTCTTCAAGAATCAGTTTCTTCTCTGAAAAATAGAGTTGATAACAATTCACTAACATCAATGCCATGGCATCAATCAACTTTCCCCACCAAAAACTGTTCTTTTGTCCTTTGTGCTAATAGTGGTGTCTCTCCTTCCAATGAACAAGTTGTGCAGGATAATATAAACGGGCCTGCCAGAAAGCTCACATTCACATGGGTAGCTTTGATATAGGTCTGGCCAACTAGTGTACCAAATATCACCGGCTTCAGTGATTGGCTCAGGGGTAGGTAAGCACATAGTTGGATCAATCAGAAGTCTGTCAAGAATCTTCCTCATTGAGATGCTTTTGAAGAATAATCCTTCAACCTTGGATGCTTTCTGTAGGAATAAGCCTAGTTCTGCAGAGGGTAGTCTTCCTTACCGCAAGAGAAGTTGTGCTTGAGATGTGATGAAGATTGGCTGAGCAATTTGGTGCAGCTTCACACAAGTCAGCCCATCCATGCATTCCTCAGTTGTGAGTATCTTTTGAATTTCTGTCATTTTACAACCTAGCAAGCCCAGAGGAATGCAGTTGTTGAAAGAATGACATGGGAAAAAAAATCTTGTAATGTGCGTAGTTGAAGTAAGCAGTGCTGTTTTGTTGCTGATCCTCCATGCAATAGGTTTAGGGAGCATTCTTAAATGAATTATGTTATGTAAAACCATTATCTGCATTGTTCAACACTAGAGCCATAAGCTGCATCACTGGTCACCCTCCAGGCTAAATGCATTTCAAAATTTTTCTAATAGCATTCTTTTTTGTCCAGAAATGCAGTTTATTTTCTATTCATTTCACTGAAAATGTTCACCTTGAAAGGACTAAACATTGCTGGCTAGATAAAAATAGGCTCTCCCAATTATTCCAGCCTAAAACACTTTCCTTCCTTTTTGGCTGAGCGCACCATATCATACTAAGCCTGCTATTGTTTTACATCTTATAGTTTTCTCTTCATAGTCACTATTTCAAATGTGTTCATCTCATAGCACAGCTGCATTATACTTTATGAAAGTATTAAAAAAAACCTTACACTTTTTTATAATTCCCCAGTACATAATGCTGATGTTCCTTCAAATGGAGGACAATGGAATAACCTTATAAGAGGTTTGTTTTGTGAATGTAGATGCTTGGGACATACTTGTCTATATACCAATCTAACAAACTCCATCAATACATTCTGTGTTCAACCCTACAAAATCAAGCAACCTGCTCGGAGAAACATACGGACACACAGAAAGAGGAGAGCACAACGGGTCTCCTGACATTCACTTAAATATTCTTTCCTTGGTTTAATAGATAGATGATGTGGGAGTGTCACATATCAATCTGTTGATTTCATTGATTAAGCAATAAAGAAACTGCTTGGCCCTCATAGGTTAAAACGTAGGTGGGTGGAGTAAACAGAACAGACTGCTGGGAGGAAGAGGAAGTGAGCTCAGACTCGACAGCTCTCCTCTCGGGAACAGACTCCTCAGAGAGATGCCATACTCCTCTCTCCCGGGCAGACACACGCGATGAAGCAAGCCACCAGGTTAGACATGCCGAATCTTTCCCAGTAAGACTGGTGCTCACAGATTATTAGAGATGGGTTGATTGGGATATCAGAATTAGCCAGTAAGGGCTAGAGCTAAAGGGCCAGGCAGTGTTTAAAAGAATACAGTGTCCGTGTAATTATTTCAGGGCATAAGCTAGCCAGGCGACCGGGGTGCTGGGGATGCAGCCCCGCTGCTCCTATTACAACAGATAGATTTTGGTCACCAAGTACAAAGTCAGTGATAATTAGCATCCCCTCTCCTCACTACCTTTAACTGCCAACTTGACAAAGCCTTGACCTACCTGGGAAAGGTCTCTAACAATGGACTTACTCAGCTCAGGTTGACCTGTGAACATGTGTGTGAGACTTTGTTCCTATGAGGTTTCTGCTTCAGGTTCCTGTCTGAGGTTCCTGCCTTGACTTCCCTTCATAATGGGTAGTGACCTGAAGTGTAAGCCAAATAAAGCCTTTGGTTCCTTGTGTTGCTTTTGGTCACGGTTTTATCAAAGCAACTAAGTGGGAACTAGGCACTCACCTAAACACTGCTGCTGCTACTATCATGCTTTCCCTGCAGTGTATTTTATGTATGAAGGTAACTGTGGAGGCCAGAGGGCATTGAATCCCCTGAAACTGGAGTTACAGGTGATTGGGGGATGCCTGATACAGGTGCTGGGAATAAAATCTGTATCCTTAGAAGGGGTACCAAATGCTCTTAAATGCTGGTCTTTCTCTTCAGGTCTTCTCTGCATATCTTCCTGTATAAGTAAGTCGTAGCGATTTCCCAGTGGCACGGATATTATGTGAGAACAAGAATGTTAACCTGTATCGCTCTGCCTTAGCACTTTTAACTACAACAATTTCATGGCCCTCTATAGAACATCAGGGAAAGCTCAGGCCCTCAAGAGCTTTAACATAATATCTCCATCCTCTATGAAAGCCAGAGCACCCACTCTGTACATCCAGCATTCCCACGCTTGAGGTGATGCAAGCACCTCTTTATAGCTGTGTCCCTCATTTTTCTCATTTTTAACAAGGTGCTAATTTTATATGCCTTCTTTATACCCAGATTTAGATGAGCCATGAGTTGAACATATTTAGTTTTTGTCTAATTATGTCATATCCCAGGTGAAAGCTACACTGTTCTACTGAATATACATTCTGAATAAAGAGCACATTTTCTGGGCACATAGAAATCAATAGCTTATTATACAATAATATATCCAGTGTTTCATAGACTTGTTTGAGAAATCTAAAGTTAGTCAACTGGTTGCCCATTAATAATGAATGTGAGGCTTGGACAAGAAAGCAAAACAAATCCAAGTTGACTTTTTTTGTTCAAGAAGACCTCTACTGCTTTTTCAACATCTCCCTGCAGCATCCAAGGAATTAGACAGTCCAAAACCAGCCAATAAGGAGGGCCTAGTACACTCTTTACCACAAGAGTCATTCTTTATTAAATAAAAACTGGGTATCTGCAATACGCGCTCAAGACAGAGGGGTGAACACTTGGGATAAGGCCATCACTCTTGGATCTGACATGGAACTAGAAAGTAGCATACAACCCTCTAAATAAAGTTACAAATTGGAAGTTTACTTTTAGAAGTGTGTGTGTGTGTGTGTGTGTGTGTGTGTGTGTGTGTGTGTGTGTAGAAGACAGAGGGCAACCTCAGGTGTGATTACTCACCTCAAAGGTGACCGCACTTTTTTCTTTGAGAAAGGGTCTCTTACTGGCTTGGAACTCATCAGTTAACTTGCTTGCTGGCCAGTCAACCCCACAGATCTGCTTGTTTCTGTCTCCCCAGTGCTGAGATTACAAGAACATGGCACCACATCAAGTTCTTTGTTTAAATTAGGGTACTGGGGACCAAGCTCAGATCCTCATGCTTGCAAGTTAACATTCTCCTGAACTTTTCCCCAGTCCCAAGATTATCTTAAATACTGGGCAGGGTAGGAACTGAGGGAGGCGAGGCAGGACATGGCAGTAAGTGAGTGCTTCAGAAGGATGGCTCTACGGAGTAGAGGTAGATGTAGATGCCAAACGATAAGAAAAGACCGAGAGTGAAGGTCATCAAAGCATGTCTACAGGTACAGAGGAAACAAAGTCAATAGAGAGACAAAAACCTATTGGAAAATGAGGATGAACAACACAAGACCAAGGAAGCATAGGGCTGTTGATGTAGGCTCCTGGGGGTCATTACAGATGACAGGCGTTTGTTTCAAATGTAAAACGAAGCCATTGTAGGAATTGAAGCTAGAGAGTGATGTGACTGTGTGTCTAAGCCTTCTGCCATTCCAGTCCAGAAATATGTACTTATTATGCATTTAAAGCTCTCCAAGCAAGAGCTGCCTGTGTACAAACTGTATTAAAGTCTATAGGTTTTGGTTCCCTTGAGAGACTTGGGAAATTCTTTCCCAACCAACCTATCCTGATAAGGAGAGTGTTTTGGGGAAGGGAAAATCACACTATCCCCATTTTCAGAGACTGGAAAAGAGCCCCCTTGGTGTTGCAGCTAAGTAGAAAGTTTTCTGAGCAACTTGCTGAGCATCCCTGAAAATTCAGTAGCTGTGCAAGGCCAATGACCGGCAGTTCTTGGTGAATGGTGACAGATCCATGAGTAGGCTAACTAGAGAGTGTCAATGGTACACCCTACAGAAGTTAAGGGTGGCACTACACCATTCTTTCACACTGTCACCTTCAAAAAGATGTGAGATACTAGCCACCAAGAAACCAAATGCAAAACCCTATGTTGTCCTAGATAAGTAACCATGGTCAAGTTTTTTAATAAAGAGAATATTTGGTTTCTGCCTCCGAAATTAGGCTACATAACAGTACTGTTTTCTTGGGTTGTAGTATGAAACTATATGAACAACCCAAATAACGCACTAAATCCAAGGCAGAACTTAAAATATTGTCCATCATGGCTGCTTATTTGAAATACGAGGATCAAGGCTGAGAATCACAAAGTACTGCAAAAGTAGTCCACATACAAGCATAGTTCCTGAGAAGGAAGCTTAACACAACCTTTGATTTTTGCATTATCTAAAAACTATAAATGATTTTTATATGTTTAAATGATTGAAAAGAACTGGTGGCACATAAATATTATAGGAAACTCAAATTCCGGTGCACATAAACAAAACGTCATAGTGGCATGGCCAATGGTGTCTGAGTGATTCCTGTGGCTATTTTCTCCCATAAAAAGTGATGTGGAATGGCTAAAGAAGGGATCATGGAGCCCACACTTGCAGTTACAAGCCTGTATTCTCAGATATACAAGAGGCTCGGGATTATATGTTCAAGAACTGCCTAGACTACAGAACAAGCTAAGGGCTTCCTGAGATACTTAGCAAGACCCTGCCTCCAAGAAGAAAAATAAATAATGGTGGGGAGAGAGAGAGGAAGAGAGGAAGGAAGGGAGGGGGGAGGGAGGGACAAAAACAGGAAGGGAGGGAAGGAGGGAGGGAGGAAAG
>NC_022014.1:50468725-50475840 GCF_000317375.1 Microtus ochrogaster | reverse complement strand
GGGAGGGAAGAAAGGAAGGAAAGAAGGAAGGAAGGAAGGAAGGAAGGAAGGAAGGAAGGAAGGAAGGAAGGAAGGAAGGAAGGAAGGAAGGAGATAATGACCATGTAATTGTCACACTTCAAAACACATACTGCCTGCATTTTTTCAGGAAAAGCCTGCTGGTCATGCTGTCAATGACTGATTTTGCTATATCATAGCTAACTATATTGTCCTTCTATTCATATTTCTGTCCATTTACACTCTGGTTTCTTCTGACATCACTGTAAATTCCCAGATGGTGGTTTCTTTTTCCCAATGGATTTGTGACTTAGAGTTAATATGTACTTCTGCCAGGTTAATGGCAGTGAGGGAGGGCTGACCTCGGGGTCATTCCTCCTGCCACCCCCAGGTGACAGAAACAGGCTGTTGTAATGCTCAAATTTCAGAGGAGCCACTTTTACTGAAAGTGCTAACCAAGGAGCATCAATTAATACATTGCTAAACATGGATGATTGGTACAAGTCAGTATTTTAAAAATAAAGCCAGAACAGCTTGTAGTTAACTTTTCATAGGAAGATTTCCTATCAGTAATTGATTTAATCTTAATCAGATCTTTGAGAAGAAATCTTCCATCTCTGACAGATGGAAGCCTTCTATTTAGAGACAAGCAAGATCCCAGAAGAACCTCTAGACCCTTGTCTCTCAGCAGCCTTGGCAGGCAAGTTTCCTTTTAGCTTTTGATCTCCCTGTCAGAAGATGTCTGTCAGGGAGCGGATTATCAAGCAAATGTCCTTCCAAATTCCTTGCTCCCAATCTGTCTCTCCTTCTCAGTCAGGACAGGTCTTTGTTTCAAAGAGGGAAAAGGTATATGAAAATATCATAGTGCTACCATATTGGCAACCTAATGAGTTTTTCCCTAATCAGAATATACCACAGTCACAGTCTGCCTTCCTCTCTCTATTTTTCTTATTAATAAATCCCTAATTTATGACAAGCACATATTTTGATGCACTTTGAAGCATGTGTATTTTAAAAATAATGCTTTAATTAAAACAAAGCTTCCTGACATTAACACGAAGAAAAGCCCGTCTCCCATCCTATGCCACAAGTACAGTGCCTAAGCCATGATCATCTCCTTCAGTCCTCATTAAGGCTCACAACTGTGTCTTTTGTGTCTTGTTCCCATTTAACAAGTGTGTAAATTGACCTCCATGGAAATGAAGCAATGCCCCTTAGAAGCAGCATCCCTGAATGCTGAGCTTAATTCTCTGTACTGTTCCTCAATACTATAGTTCACTGTCGTTCATCATTTGCTTTGCTTAGGTTTAACTGATTGATTGCTCAAGATCCCCTTCCCCACATTGACCTAAGTTAAATAATGTATAATACATCTTAAAGGCATGGAGTCTTCCTAATACAAACTAAAATGAGTTACTGAAAAACAGAATGTTCTGTACATGGAGCTAACTTTGGGTGAACTCTGCAAACCAATAAGATATGCTTTATCTCGGATAAGACTGATGGATTTGGGACACTATGAGGCTGTTTCTTATTCTTTAAGGATTTAGCAGCCTCTGTATCTGCTTTATTGGAACACGGTGCAGTGAGAAGCCATGGGTTATCTTTCATGCTCATGGCTTCAGTTTACCCAGATCTTGGGCTGAAATCTCTGCTTGATAGCCCTACCATTTACTGAAACTCTTAACCATCTGATAAAATAAATATAAGTACTAACATTACCCAGCCAACATGTTTGTTGTAAGTCTGTGCTTATGGTGTCTTTGAGACTTGAATTCTTTTTAAAGTTAGTTTTATAAATGGGTAATGCTTATGAGAAACAAACCCATTATAAGCACTTATTTTGATGCATTTTGAAGCATGTGTATTTTAAAGATAATGCTTTAATTAAAACAAAGCATTTCATGTGTGTGTGTTTGTGTGTGTGTGTTTGTATAGTTTTATGTGTGTGCAGATTCGTATGCATGCTGTGTACATGTATGTAAAGGCCAGGGGATAACCTCAGGCTTTGTCCGTCAGAAGCTGTCTACCATATTTAATTTGAGGAAGGGCCTCTCATTAACTTAGAGCTTGCCAGGCTGGCTGGACCAGCAAATCAACATGCATCTCTGCCTCCCTTGTGCTGGAATCATAAACGCATGCCACCATGCCCGTGTGTGTGTGTTCGGGGGGTCACCCTGAATTTCTATGCATACCAGCTCTTTCTTGACTCCAGCCCACCAAGAATATTTTTGTCATTCCAAGATTCTCCCCATGAGCCACTATGATGTGGGAAGGTCATTTGTCTATCTGTTGATTTCATTGGTTAATAAAGAAATTGCCTTGGCCCTTTGATAGGACAGAAAATTAGGTAGGTGGAGTAAACAGAACAGAATGCTGAGAAGAAGGGAAGTTAGGCAGATGCCATGCCTCTCCTCTCCAGGGCAGATGCTATGGAGCCAGCCGCCAGGTCAGACATGCTGAATCTTCCCTGGTAAGCCATCACCTCGTGGTGCTACACAGATTATTAAAAATGGGTTAATCAAGATGTGAGAATTAGCCAAGAAGAGGGTAGATATAGTGGGCCAGGCAGTGTTTAAAAGAATATAATTGGTATGTTGTTATTTCGGGTATAAAGCTAGCCATGCGGGAGCTGGGTGGGACAAAAAGCTGGCCTGCTCACCTCATTCTACACCTTCCAATAACCCTCATTTCAGATCTCTATGGATTAGTTTGAACTATTCTAGAATCTTACTGCAGTGGAATCATTCCACATGCACTTTTTTTTTTTTAAATTTCAGAGTCCTTTCACTTCACACAAAGCCCTTCAGATTAACCTGTACTATTTAAGTGTTCTGACACTTCAACTCTTTTTACTACTAAAGGATATTACATTTTATTGACATGCTATAATTTCCCACTAATCTGTGATGGACACTTCTATTGTTTCAATTCTGGAGCTATTATAAATAAAACTATATATAAATATAAAGTTTTAGATGGACATACACTTTTATTCTAATAGTAGAATGACTCACTCAACAGTAATTTTGCAAAGAGTCTGACAAGTCTTAAAGTGGTAGTACCATTTTCATATTCCCATCAGAATGTCTTGACTACATTAGGTAGTTGGTTGTTTTTAAGTTCATGACAATCTAAGTCTTTCACATTAGGTTTCAAATGCTACAGAATTTGGGTCCCAAGAATCAGTTCCTGGAATGCCATAAGAAGAAACATTGCTTCAGTGGTTGAAAAATCAGATTTTTGTTAGCTATTTTTTCTTTTTTTTTTTGTAAATTTGCATGGGAGATAATGAATGTATGTCACAGGTATGCAGGTGACCATGATGACCATAACAGCCATAACAGTATGTCACATCCCCTAGAAGTGGAGTGATATTGGTTGTGAGCAGCTCAATAAGGGTGCTGGGAACCAAACTCGGGGGGGGGGGGGCGGACAGCAAGCGCCCCTAACAACTGAGCCATCTCTGTATCCTGAGAGATGATTTCTGAGAAAGAATGCACCCAAGTTTCTTAATAGAATATCACTTAAACCCCAGTCTGTGCAGAAGGAATTGATTTGTACTCTGTGGCTGAGGGGCAGGACTTTAATGACAGCACAGTTGGCCACAGAACTGTGCTGGTGATTAGCAATGACTTTAACATGCGCTCTCTCCAGCCTTCATCTGGTCTGTTGTCTGCTTCAGGTGGGACAGAGAATGGGTCTGGATGCCCCCAAAAAATTTCCTTTTTGTAGTAAGAGTGTCACAAGTGAGAAGAAACAGAGTGGCAACTGTGGACACACAGTCTCTGCCCCATGCCAATCAATGTTCCCACTCTAGAAACCAGGCATCAGAGTATATAAGAGAACAATAGGCACACTACAATTCCATCAACTCAGAGAGCAGGAACGAGAAGCTTAAGAGAAAACAGAAACTTCTTGGGGTAGATGGAAATACAGTTTGGTGGGTAACATGTTTGCCAATCAGGTGCAGGGATCTGAATCTGGATTCCCAGAATCCCTGTCAATCTGGGTATGTATGGTCTCCCACCTCTACCTCTAGCACTCTCCTTGTGAGGCACGGACAAGGGCTTCAGAGCAAGCTGGCTAGGTAGACAAGATGAATCAGTGGTGTATGTGTTCAAATGAGATACTCTGCCTCTGTGGATAAGATAGAGAGCAATTGAGGAAGACAAGGGATGCAACCTCTGGTTTTCACATACATGTTCATGCACACGTGCCTACACCCATGCAGGCATGCCTATAGCCATAGATGTACACCACACATACACATTAAAAATGAAAACAAAATCTGCCAGTGTGAAAGAGAACGGTTTGGGTTTGCTAGCCAAGAGTCTTTATCAGCCACACTGAATTAAGCACCCATAAATGCTTTCAGCAAACACATCTAATCTCAAAGTTGTGGCAGAGAAAAACCCTATGGACAGTAATCATGTAGACGATATCAAACCCTAAAAATGTAAAAATCAATGGTATATCTCAAATCTAAGAAATCAAGAAAATTATACCCCCATTTCTTTGTCTCATTGACTACTAAAGGGCATGGTTCTCTTTTCCTCACACGTGCTTTTAGTGTTACTGTATATGGTTATATTTTGTGTAATTCCTCTGGTTCACATTAGACAGTAGGCAAGACGCTCCCAATTTCTGAAGCCTTGATTTGGAAGGCAGAGCTTTCTGAAAAATGCCATTTATTGATGCCCTTGCTTGCTCAACCCATAGCTACGGATTCCAAAAACTTAAAATGAACAAACAGACCTAAGGCTGCACGTGGTCCCAAGAGGGTGCTACGAGAAATAGATGGAAGTACAAAAAGAATTTTAATGGCAATTAATATTTAACACATTTTAGTGTTTTCTGTTGTTGTGCTAACTGCTTTAATGCTACTTTATCCAACTGTTACAAACGTTCTCTGAGAGAAGTACTTTTTTTCCCTAGCAATTTTAAAACTAAAGAAGCTAAATCATAGAGAAGCTTGTCTAAGCTCTGCATCAGAATAAGAAAAGAACTTTCTAGAAAAAAGCATTAACAAAACAAATGTACCTCTCCTACAATGGAAATAGGGTGTCTATGCCATGACTTTGTGAGTAGTCTCTATCTCTGGCATCTAAGGGCGACCATCTGATCCAAGAGAAGGAAATGCTATCCCAGAGAACCTCAGGCCAGCCGGGCCAACTTTCAGTAAAGCAACACGTCTCACTTTCAACATTTTCAAACATTGAAAGCATCTTATGTGTATTATCCTGCTGATTCCTCACAACATTTTAAAGGGAAGGGGAACATGCTAATTTTATTGAGAGAAGACTGGAAAGACAGAGATGTCCCCAAAGCGTTAAAGAGTCCCCAAGTCCAGAAGAAGTTAGAGGCACATACACCAGAGCGCTCACTGCTCCAACTCTTGCTTCTCAGTTAGAACCATTCCTTCTCTCTTTGATAAGAAAACTGGATGATAAAGCTATGGCTTTCTACACCTTGAGGGACACTCCCTGGGAGGCACTATTTAAATGTACTAGCAGCTGTGAAGGGTTACTAGCTTGGTACTAAGCTTAATAAAAAGCTGTCAATTATTTTAATAAATCCTAAGGGGTAAGTACTATACAGACTAGAATTTGTCCATTTTATGGGGCAAGAAACTAAATTAAAACAGTGTTGAGCATACACAACAGCCAATTAATCAAATCTTATCTTTCCTGCTACAAATTTCCCAGACATAAGTAGAACACCCTTATAATCCATAAGATCTGTACTGTAGCCGAGAAGCTGGAACGCAACTTCACATTATAAGCATACACATCAAGTTTCTTCATTACTCACTAGCATGAACCCATCGTCATGGCAACATAGATAAGCTATTCCAGCTTGAGCAAAAAAATCCATATCTCAAGTGATCCACAAGAGGAGCATGACTCCATTCATGTACATAATTTCAGTTTTCACTTTAAGAAAAAAATCAATTTGTTTCAAACTGTAATTTAAATATAAATCCCCAGAAGCATAAAGAAGATTCATGAAAGAAACACACACACACACACACACACACACACACACATGCAAACACACACACATACAGACACACACACACACACACACACACACACACACACACACACACACACACACCTACTTCTCAAATGTAAAGGATACAGGATAAGAGAAAAGTTTGCAACACCGTGATATGTGAGCCACTTTCCTGATATCAAGTTGTCTCATTTTGTATCTTTTTTGCCAATTAGTACTCAAATTGCTCTCATTCCTACAGAATAGAATGTCAAGTACACTGTAGGAAACAAGAGCCCCGTTTGAATGTGGCTCTCTTTAAAGCAGTTTTGTCTGGTGGATCTACAATCTGGTGGTTAAAACAGAATATCACCCATCATGAAATCGAAATAGCCTAATGGCTGGAGGCATAAGACATGCTTATAGTAATTACCTATGATCTATATAAGATTCAAATTTAGCTCATTATCCTGCATTTTAATTCCCTCATCTGGCAGCTCTGTTTGGAGAAAAGCTGAACTTCTAGATACACCACCTATTAGCTGTGTCACTCATGTCAGTTATTATGAACATATTCAGCTAATTAGTATATAAATCTCTTCAGCTATAAGAGATAGAAGGTTAATTATATTAAGATTATAATGTAAGAACATTATAAGATTGATGGTTGTACATTCCTCAGAAAGTTGCCTTAAGGAATAACTTTTTCAATACCTAACATATACTGAGGACATAGTAAACACTCAATCTGTATTTATTATCATTGCTATTATCATTAGTCATCCTTAGAACCATGAAATGTATATGATCACTCTATATCCCCTAAGAGAAATAATTAAAGAAACCAATCATCTCCAAGAAGCTCAATGATGTGTCGAGTCAATGGCACTTGACAAATAAATAGTGATTAACTAAATTCAACTCAGTAAACATTCATTAATTTCATAATATATGCAAGCCTCACAGCTAATCACTAGATGTGCAAAAATCACAAGCTCTCAGAGATGAAACTTAAAACATGACCTAGTTTAACGCCCCTCACAGATTCGGAAGTCAGGGTGCCTGGTTCTCCGCTCTTTTTTTTTTTTTTTTTCCATTTTCTATTTTTTTTTTCTTATTTT
>NC_022014.1:50389812-50468625 GCF_000317375.1 Microtus ochrogaster | reverse complement strand
TCCGCTCTTTTTATATAGACAGAGCTCCATCGCCTCGGGAGTCTATACTCTGGGAAGTAAATACCAAACACATGTCACCACTAGCTCTACATTTTGTAGCCAGTTTAGTGAAGCACAAGCAATTTCTCTTAACAGTTTTATCCTCACAAGAAATCAATACAACAACATAAAGAAAAAGAAAAATAAACAATAGCAATGTCTGTCATTATTCTTAAAGCATTTGGAGCCTGGTAAGTCTATTTACTCGATTAGTAAATGCATGTCGTACTGTGACTTCAAGACTGAGGCTGAAGTCGACACAAGGGATCCTGGATCACCCACTGGATCTGGTTGTATTGAGCCACGAAATGGAATTCCAACACAGCATGAAATAAAGTGAAGTTGTTGAGACAAAGGGCACGTTATCAACAGGAGAACAGTGTATTGGGGCTCAGTCTTTGAGATGTTTCTAATCCATGAGTGTGGGGACAACATGGACATCAATGGCTCAAAGAAAGGTAGTATATTTGTATAAAAAGAAGATAGGCACTACCTCATAGAAACTCTGGAGTAACTTTAACTTTAAAATACACACACACAGAACACATACCACATACGAAAATGTACCTGACAAAGAAGATTGAGCCAGAGCAGAGATTTCCCCAAACACTGTCTTAGTGTCACCCATAAAAAAACCTTAATACCTGACCCCTCTGCCAAATATGGAAGTTTGAGTTAGAAAAGTCCTTTCCATTTCCTCCTGTCCAGTCTTGAACAAATTCACTTCCATCTATCAACTTCTGCTTCCTGGCATTTCATTGGAGCAGTGAGCAACAGGAATCCTGAATTTGGGCAGTACGGCTTTCCTGAGCACTTGAAGGGATTTCTCTAAAACTCCAGGGGCTCAGCCTCACTGTAATGCAGACTTATACACATGAAAACAAAACAAGGCTTTAGAGATAGAAAAATAAAAAAAGAAACGGTGTTTTAATTGGATCACCCCACAGGAATTCCAGAAATACTTTTAGCGGTCTGTCTTCCAAAGGAAAGCTCTCTGAAGTGTCAGAATAAAAAGTAAAAAAAAAAAAAAAAAAAAAAGGCAGGAAAATAATTAATAATTAAATGATAAGGTGATTGGATTAGAAAGATCAACTTTTGTCTCTGTTTAATTAGATTACTATGGACACTATTTTTATCTTGTAATTCACTTTTAAAATGATTTATTTATCAAAGAATGGATCAGTTAGACAATTAGTCTTAAGCTTGTACTCCTTCAGGAGCGAGGCCATGTCACTCTCTCCGACCCCTTCCTGAGTCTCTCAGGACGGCTAGTGCTGACCTTTGAAGCAAGGCTGTTAAGAAATTTCCACTCAGTGCTTAGAGAACATCAGCTCTCAGCCTTCGCTGGTTCAGCCGGCCCCTGTGGCAGAAGTGAGTAACTGAAACACCTCTTTACTTTGCAGCCCCTGTCTATGTCTTACCTTATAGCTGTGGTGGCAGGAATCCTGCCTTGCCCCCCAGGGACTGAAGTTCTAAGTAATTTCCTTAATATATTATCCCCTCAGGAATATTAACCTGGTGTGCTGGCTCTTTTATGTCAACTCTCTCAGACTACAGTCATCCAAGAGGAAGGAACCTAGACTGAAAAAATGCTTCTACTACATCAGGCTGTGGGCAAGCCACTAGAGCATTTTCTTAAGTAGTGATTGATAGAGGAGGGCCGACAAATGTGGGTGGTACCACCCCTGGGCTAGTGTTCTGAGTTCTGTAAAGAAGCAGACTGAGCAAGCCACGAGGAGCAAACCAGTAGCAGAATCTCTCCATGGCCTCTGAGACAGCTCCTGCCTCCAGGTTGCTGCCCTGTCTGGGTTCCTGGCTTCCTTTAGTGATGAACAACAATGTGGAAGTGCAAGTCAAATAAACCCTTTCCTCCCCAACCTGCTCCTGGTCACAGCACTTCATCCTAGCGATAGTAACCCTCACTAGGATGTGCAGCTTCAAACCTCCATCTGAGTAGCAGCTGCTGTCTGATGGGTGGTGATAAACACAGATGAGAGACCCCAAGATCGCATGAACAGGAGATGTAACTATGTGGGGTTTTTTTTCAACAAATTTCTATTCTGAGCTACCTACATGTGGCAGAAGCTGTAGACACTCACCTAAAAAAGTCTCTGCCCTTCTCCTGAGGATTGTATGGAAGAGGGTAATAGAAGAGGCTCCTCTCCTCTTCCCAATGGAACACTTTTAGCTGTAACAGAGGCCTTAATCCAGTTCAGTTGAGCAATCTGACGCATCCTCCTGCCCCTACTCTCAAGTCTTCTGAAGATCTGACTGAGGAACTGGAATACTGAACAAAGACCACGTTTACACCGCAGAGGTGCAAGAGTCATGTTGCTCTTTCCTTTCTCTGGCATTCTAATTAGAAAGTAAGCGTGGTGGCAGGGGTGGGGGTTAATTTATTGGGAGTTGCTCAGGGATGGAGGCAGCGCATTCCTCTTCTCAAATCCCTTCCATCCCTCTAGGAATATTCTCTCCCTTGTCTAAGACTCCGCAGAAGCAGAGTCTGGGGCATCTTCTCTGCAGCTAATTGAGAGCCAACTCTCTTTTCTCCCTTCAGGTGAAGAGTATTTGATATATTCTCTGGGTGGGGAAGAGAGATATAACTGACTATTTTTCTCAGTCTTTTCAATTTATATTTGAACCTTGTCTTTGGAGACTGCAGAGCTATACACATCTTATTTTCTTTGATTCAGCTGCCTCATCTTCTTCCTTGGGGGCAGGAGTCATTTTATATTCCAGATGCAACAAAAATGGAAGGACTATAAAATAAGAGAAAGCAAGGTAGAAATCAGACTGATGGAGATATTGACATGTGATGTCATTCCTCTTCTGATGCCGGTTGCCTATTGACTACTTCTGAGTTCACCTTCTTTATATTCCCCTGGCCCCTTATAGTTTTGCCTTAATTGATGACAGCCCTGTTAGTGCGTGAGCTGTGATGGGTTTTTCTCAAAATGAATCTCAGTCTGTTGGACTTTAGTTGCTCCATCATCTACTGCCACATCTTCTCACTTTCCTGCTTCCCAAATGATACCTATAATTCAAGACTTTGAGACCTGTATTGAACAGCATGCATGGAATTAAGATAGAGAGAGGATCCTGAATTCGAGGACCTTCCTGTAAACTGCAGGGTTAGTCTATACTGGTTCTGTTTAAAATCTGGATCTGAATAACTGTTGCCATATGCAAAACAGGGCAAATAACAGGGTCCTTGGTTTTACACACCGGAAGCCAGGAACAGCATTCAATGTAACAAACAAAAGCATCCAGAGATATTTACCTATTGTTCCTTGGATGACAAAGGTGACTGAGACTCACTGTTCCCACAAAAGGCACAGGCACACATGTTAATAGAGCACCATAAGCCGGCAATGCAAGAGAGTAAGGAGTCCTGAGTAATGTGTCTTCTTACTGAAGCAGGGTCAGCTGGGGTGTGAGAGTCATAGCAAGCCAAGGGTTCTCATCTGACGTTCTGAGCCACCTGTGGGATGGTTCTGCGTTTACATCTTGTTGCTTTCTATTTAATAGCTTATCGAGTTAATAAATATTTCGGAGAACTGACATTATGTGCTAAACACTGAGGGGGAAAAAAGACACTCCAGCTTCACAGAGCCCATGTGTAATTACAGTTAAGACTTCACGCTTCAGAATCAAACGGCCTCATTGCCAACATAAGGTCGATTGCTTGCCAGTTCTGTAACATTAGGCAAGTTACTTCACCTCTCTGATCTGTAGTTTTCTAATCTTATAAAGTCAAGATAAAAAGGACAACTACTTCTTGGAATTAATGAGATTAAAAGATATAATTCTTGTAAATCTCTTAGCATCTGGTTTGGCAGACAAAAAGCAAAGCTCTCGGGGCAGACTTTTATTATTATTATTATTCAGTGATTATTAAAGAAGTATTTATTGTGGGGAGGTCTCATTCCAAGCCATGGCCTTTCATAAATGCTAGTACAGTTAATTGCATTATGTCAGGTCATAGCCTGAGATGTGGCAAGCAGAGACTCAGTATACTGTCACCATTGGATTAGCGTTAAAATACAATTAAGATAAAAAGTACAATAAAATTTTTAATTAGGACATTGACTTTGCATGGCAATAAACTAGAATTTCTAGCCTACAATAAACAACCAGGACAAAAAAAAAACCTTAAAACCAAACGTCATCCTATTAGATTTTAGCTTCACTTCTCGGTTGATATTTTCAGCCAAAAATTTGTTTTCCTTCAATTTAAATACACAACCATTAGTCTGAAGACTCCAGGCTTTGTACAATTCCTAGCACATGTTTGAGCATAACAATTACCCAGAAAAGAGAAGCTTGGGATAGTTTAATAACAGTCTTCAAATATATGAAAAGTTATTAGACAGAACATGATGACCAGCTGTTCCCTACTTCCACGGAGGACCAAGGAAATATAAATAGGCTGAAAAATCACAGGACTGACAATCTGAGGTAAATCCACTGATGAACTTTGCAGAGTATAAAGCCACTGTAGAAACCCTTTGAAAAAGACATGGCATTGGAAATGCCGTAAAGCAAAGGAGTTCTCAGCAGAGATTCAAGGACACAAGTTCATACACTCGTTAGAAACCCATGGAATGATGGTAGTGACTCGTTCCTCTTGGTACACTGAGCTCATAGCATATCCAGAATGTGCCTCCCTCCAATGCGGCAGTTTATGAGCATGAAAGAGATAATGAGAAAATATGGATTTTCAAGGGCAGGGCTGATGTTGCCTCCTTGAGGACATCTGGCAATGTTTGGATACTTCTCTACTTAGGGAGGCAAGTTGTTTAATGAACAGAGATTGGGGTAGCTGCTGAATGTCCTAGAACACAGATTCTAACACCCCGCAGTCTAGTTTGAGGCACTGTTGCTGTGGTTGGGAAGTAGTAATAGAAATGATTCAATTTCTTCCACTTTGTACATGTATCCATATAGCACCACATCTCAGTGCCCAGATTTAACCTGGGAGTCTGTAGGGCCTTAGTTAGGTAGTTAATAGTATTTTTCTCTGTGTCTGAATCAAGTTGTGGGTGTACTACTATGTGCCATTTGAGGTTAAGTATGGCCATGTGACTGACATTAGCCAATGGAATGTGAGTAGAAGTGATGGGCTTCACTTGGAGAATTAATGGGTGAGTCACTGTGGTCCTTTCCTAACACTGAGGCTTCCACAAACTAGAAGTCATGATATAGTTCTTGTCAGTCTGGCTTCACCAGTCCCAACTAAGTCAATATCATCCCAGCCTTACTCCTTACATGGATAGATCAAAGAACATATCTTCTTGGAGACACATAAATATGATATTAGAAGACCATTTGCTAGGAGTGTAGGTATTAAACCAAACCTGGCTCCATCACTTACAGGCTGCATGACCTTGAAGATGTTGCCTAAATTCTCTTCATTCTGCTGTCCTTCAGGGCACGGAGAGGCCATCAACATGGGCCTTTGAGGTAACACTGGGATCCACATGGAGAATACTCAGTAAAGTCTTTCTTGTCAAGTAGTTTGAAAACATTGACTCAATTAACAATGGTAAAGAGTGTGCTACTGTCGTTTTCTTAGACTTATTTTTATTATTTTTAATTTTTTTTTGAGTGTGTAGCTGCATGTGCCCTTAGAGATTAGAGGTATCAGATCACCCCAGAGCCACAGCGGGTGATCAGCCGTCTGATGTGCGTACTAGAACTCAAACGTGGATCTTCTGGAAGACCACCGAGTGCTCTTAACCATTGAGCTATCTCTCCAGCCCATGTTGCTATCTTTAAAGTATGATAAATTATCTCAGGCACTTGCCACAAAAGCATGAATACCCAGGTCCAGATCCCCAGAAACTAGGTAAGCCGTCTATTATCCCAGTGAGCCTATGGCAAGATGGGTTGTAGAGAGAGATGAATTCCCCAATGCTCACAGGCTAACCCGTCTGGGGAACGCAGCAGTAACCAACAGGACAGACCCTGCTTCACACAACGTGGAGACAAGGACAACTTCAGGTGGTCTTCTGACCCCCAGACTCACACACATGAAGACTCACACCTATGACTATGCACACATACATACTCACTGTGGACTCATCATTCACACACACACACACACACACACACACACACACACACACACACAAATAAAATAGTGTGATCTCTTGGGCCACACCAAATTATAGATAAGTACCTGGACAGACTTCATCCTCTGAGAATTTAGTCTATCCAGAAAGATAAGTCATGAACTTGAATGTGCCCAGGTGAGGGAAAATACAATAAGTGTTGTATAACAATTAAAGATAAGAGCTTGGCAGCTTTATTAAATCTCCCATTTAACCCTCAGTTAACCTGAAAATTCAATTAACCAGAAGTGTTGCCCATATGTTCACATTAATCAGGTTTTCATGGTATCAGTTGAACTCATTTAACCTTAATAAGCAGATGATTGCATACAGACTGCTAGAGGATCCAGAAGCCAGCCCCACGGCTACACAATTCCCCGTGAGAAGCAACAACTGGACAGAAACAGAGGACAGAAGACAATGAGCACACACAACGTGCTCTGGAAAGGAATGGGGAGAGATCACTCTGAGGAAGACTTAAGTAGGTCAGAGGAGAAAGGAAATGCCGCTGGCATCCCTGGCACTCTCTGGGTAATGTCTGTCAGAACAGATGGCCCCACTTTTCCAATAGATAGCCCAAAGACATGAAGTAGGGAGAGAAGACAAGACTGTCTATGGAAAGCTGATTGTAAGGCTGGATGAAGAGTCCCTTACTGAGCCCCTAAGCATCATCATAAGGTATGCTTGAACTCCAACAGTCAGGATGTCTAGGAAGTATGTGTAGGAAAACACAGGGAATGCTCCAGACTGTTCCCTGTATCCCTGCTTTATTCCACTCTAGGAAAACCCAAACCACTCTTCAAGACTCAAGTCAAGCCCTCAGTTCCCCCATCCCTGCTTTATTCCACTCTAGGAAAACCCAAACCACTCTTCAAGACTCAAGTCAAGCCCTCAGTTCCCCCATCCCCGCTTTATTCCACTCTAGGAAAACCCAAACCACTCTTCAAGACTCAAGTCAAGCCCTCAAGAACTATCCATAAATGTTCTACAAAAATGCTAAAGTATTCTCTTTTCTAGAGTCACTTAGTCCTTTGTTTTTATCTTCTCTATACTTGTATTCATATAGTAATTCCATCAATACTCTGCGAATGGCTGTAAAGGCATGCATTGTTCCTTTACCCGGTAGAGACAATCATTTGATATTGGGACAGGACATTGTCATCTAAAAAGTTCTTCTTTTGGAATGGTACAGCTCTGTAACAAAAGAAAAAAATCACAGAAAATAAAGCCTCTCATAATTTGGGCTGGGATGTAGCTCACTTGACAGAGTGGATACCTAACATACACAGCACCTATTAAACCTGGTTTTCCGGTCCATGACTATAATCCTAGCATTGGGAAAGCAGAGGCCGGAGAAGTAGAAGCTCAAGGTCGTCCCTAGACCAGTAAATTAGAGAGCAAACTTGGCTACCTGAGACCCTGTCTCAAGAACACTGTTTCTAAAGTTTATGATCTTCTTATTTTGGCCACATTCATAGCTGTCCTAAGCTACATGTAGTCCAGAGGTCATACCTTGGGCTTGTTTAAGATATCCCTTTTTCTGTTTTATGAGTTGTATACCAAGTCTTATGACTTAGTGGTACTCAATATGTGTGTGAAATATGGTGAAATTAACTCTGTAGTATTCCTTCTTCTGTATTTGTAAATAATAATGTAAGAGTCTGACTTAACGGGAAAAATTCCAAACACTTAATCTGATGCATGAAACTTTAATTAGCTGTAGAGGGAATAAAATAATAAGAACTCATATTTCACTTCAATGTGACCAGTTTTACTGGATGTGGCAACAATGGGCCATTTGGTTACCCAATGTCTCTTATTCTGAGAGCATCCATGTGAGCCATGCACCTTAAACATGCACCTTAATCACACACCTTGGAGACTTATTCAATTTTTCTTTATTTTACATACCAACAAGTTTCCCCTCCCTCCTCTCCTCATGTTCCCCCTCCCACTTCCCTTTTCCCCCCACATCCACTCCTGCTCTGTCTCCATTCAGGTGGGGTAAGGTTTCCCTTGGAAATCAACAAAGCATGGCATATCAAATTGAGGAAGGACCAAGCTCCTCCCTCCGGCATCAAGGCTGAACAAGGCATCCCACCATAAGGAATAAGTTCCAGACAAGCAGCTCAGATTGGTTATCCTAATTGTCATCACAGAGCCTTCATCAGGTACCTGATGGAAGCAGATGCAGAGATCCAAAGACAAGCTCTTGGCCCAGCTTCAGTAGTTCAGTTGACGAGAGGGAAGAGAGATTACGTGAGCAAGGGTGGCTCAAGATCATGATGGCAAAACCCATAGAGACAGATGACCTAAGCTAGCATGAACTCTTGGACTCTGGACAGACAGCTAGGGAGCTGGCATGGGACCAGCCTAGGCCCTTTGCATCTGGGAGATTTATTCTTAATCGGCTGCTACTAAGGTACATATCCTTTCTTCCAAGCATTTCCTTTCTTTGTTGTAGCACTTTTATATGTCGTAACAATGTCTGCTTCCCCAGCAAGATTGTGGTCTTTGTTTGCCCCAGAATCAAGTTCAAGTGTGCATCTTGAGCTAAACAGATGATGAGACTGCCTCCCTCATTAGTTTTTTAATGACAACCCCAAGAATGGAATCAGATACACCCTCTTCCAACAGAGCAATGAAGGCTCCCATGCTTAAGTAGGGAGATATGGAGCTTGATCTTTCACGAGAATCAACCGGTACCCTTGCCTGGAGTGACCTTGCCGAGCTCCCCAGCCCCTGAAATGATTGCAGACATAAGTACTTAGAAAAGTAAACATCCCCCAAATTAACATTCTTAAGGTCTGGGGTTGAGCCCCATTTGCAGATCAGAATCACTCTGCCCTCCAGTCACTCTTTAGATGAACCAGCCACATTTTGGTCTGAATTCAAAGACTTGAGATCAACTGAGCGAATCAATCACTGAGCGGGCATCATCTGAAACACACGTTTTCCAAATGTTGCCGATGAAACCTGAACTCAGCCCACAATTTATTTTGAAACGTATGTCTTTGTGAGTTACAGCTCTTTCTGCCTCCCAAGATGGAGGAGACATCTTCTCACGGAAAAGCTTTTTATGACCAATTGTCATCTCCATCTATGGGCAATTCAGGGATGTCATTGGCACGGAGGTTCCAAAATGATAAATCTCACATTATGTGTATCCTGTCACTATGAGCAACACCGAGCTGCAGAAATGCTGCATAAAATAAGACCTTAGATTCTATGCTCTCCTAAAAAAATCCCTCCCTTCTTCTTCCCTCCCCATGTTCACATTTATGTGGTGTTACAATCCCTTGATGTGACCAATGAACTGTACATTAACGTTTCCAGACAGATGGTCCTGGAGGCAAATCTCAGTGTGTGTGTGTGTGTGTGTGTGTGTGTGTGTGTCTCTCTCTCTCTCTCTCTCTCTCTCTCTCTCTCTCTCTCTCTCTCTCTCACACACACACACACACACAAAGACAGGAAAAAAAACAGAAAAAATCATTTGAATTTAATTTTTTTCCCCACTCTTCAAATATTTGTCAGAGACTGCTGTGTAAGGGGAGTCACAGGAAGTCCTACAGGCAGCCTCTTTTCTTACCCCATGGTACTAACAATTCGGAATGAGAAATTGACAAGATAATACTTTCTTTTTGCATTTTGCGTCACTGGTAAATGGTATGATTTGCCCAGGAAGCCATTCCCAGTGAATTACACTTTGGAGAGAGATGGGATCTATGATTTGGTGACAGCTATTTCCAGCACAAGTATTATCCATCATCATCCTCACCACAAGGATTAACTTCCTTCTGCCCACAGAGATTCTCAGAACATATTTTTAAATAAATAAAAATAAAGATATCTGAGACATTCCAGGCTTCTGAGACAGTTCAATACAATAGCGTTCAAGCAGGAAACCAACATCCATTTAAAAGAAAACTTAGGAGACTCTGTTTTCCATTTGTCATCTGGGGAGTTATTCTGGTTTGGGCACTTAAATAATTCACGTTCTCCTGCTGAGGACAGTGAGAAAACGCGAAGTATAAAAGTGTTAGCTTACCATATTTCCTGAATGTTTTGTGTTGAGAATTTGTTGGCTTTGCTGTTTTCTTTGATCTGTGCGTTTATTTTCTCTATGGTGTCCTCAGAATCTGAGATTCTTTCTTCTATCTCTTTTATTCTCAACAGAGTTAAAAACAGAAGGCCGTCTCCTTGAGCCAGCATAAACAATCTGCAAAGCACATAAAAGATTGGTGTGGTTTGATGGCTTTCCATTAAAACTAAGATCAAGATAAAGATGTCTGTCCTTTCTTAGCACTCAGGTTCAGCACTGTGGCAGGGATTTCAACCAGGGCAATAAAGCAAGAAAAGGAAAAAAAAAAAGCATATGATTTAAAAATAAGTGAAATTAATATTCGCAGATGCCATGAGCATAAATGTTGAAAATCTAATGGAATATTTCTAAAATTTGTCAAAGTAGCATCATGCAAGATCAATAAAATCTGCTTCATTCTCCTTAAAAAAAAATAAATAAAATAAATAAATAAAAGTGTTAGCTTAACAAAGTATCAGAGAAGTGGGTGCCAAAGGCATGAAAATTCCCTGGCCCAAGACCCAGGAAAGGAGATCTGGGTTAAAGGTAGACATTTGGAGCTGCCTTTAACCTCAGGGGATTTTCAAAGTAAAAATAGTGCATGAAAGGCTATGGAACACCTCTGACACAGGGCTAGGGGAGGCTTGTTGCAGAATGTCAGCCAAGGTCGTACACACTCTGGCAAGTCTCTTGATTCGGGACGTTGAGACTCCTAAAAACGTCTGTGTAGAAGGGAAGTCAGTGCCACACAGTCTTCTCATGGGTTTTGGGATAACTGGTAATTTTAGCCAACCAGTAAACACAACTCAGAAACCAGACTTATCTTCTCCCAGAAAGCTACAGTCTCTAGGTACACAGTAGAGGCAAATCAAAATTCTTTTTGGAGGAATATACCATTAGGCTACCTCCCCAAAATTTAAAATTGATATTTATCATGCAATAAAGAGAATAAGAGCAAAAGAAAACAGGACAATATGAGAGCCTGGAGGAGCTGCATTCATAGTAAACACGGGATTCCCAGAACTCAGGAGCCTGAGAGAAGATTCTGAGTTAGGGTTAAGGATAGGCTGCAGGGCACAGGAGTCCAAGGTCGGTATAGCAAATTAATGAAAAATGAGTAAAAAGGCCTGAGAATATAGCTCATTATAGAGTCCTGTCATATTTAATCCCCAGAATCATAAAGAAAACATTCTTAAAAAGACTTCAGCATTAAAACAGCATGGGAGATGAACAAAAACAAGAGCTCAGAAGCAGATTTGTACTTAAAAGTATATTTAACTTCTTAAAATCAAGTTTGCACTACAGAGAATTACCAGTAATTGGTACTGGGCCAACAGGATACCTGTGTGGAGAGAAATTTAAGCCAGAAGATCCCTTTACTAGAGGCAAATACGTGATCCAAAAATGAAGGTGCAAGCAGTGTTACTTCTAGGTCACAAAGCAGGAAGATATATTTCATACATCATGGTAGATAAAGGCATTTTGCACAGAACTTAAAAGCAGTTATGCATAAAAATTAATAAATTATACTTTATTAGAATTAAGATTTTATTGTTAAATCATACCATTAAAGTAATGAAAAGGATAAGCATTAAACTGAAGGCATTTTCTACATTTAAACTAGGAAAGGTCTCATATCTTAAATATTTTTAAACCACCAATGTTTAAGATAATTACAGACAATAAAAAATAGACAAATGATTTGTCAGGCACTGGTCAAAAGAGAATAAAACGGTCAGGAAACATAAAAATATAATTAGTCTTATTAGTAACCGGGGAAACAAAAATGAAAACCACAGTGGAAAACCAGGGCTGTTCCAGAATGACAAAAACTAGATCAACTGTACCAAGTGTTAGAATGAAGCAATGGGAACCCATATACACCAGGGTGGAGTAGAAATTGGCACACCCACATTGGAAAGATTTGCTTACAAAAGCGAAATAAACATCTATGCTGTGATTTAGCACATTCTTCTCCTAATGTTATTGACTGTTGATGCATATACATGAAATGGTATAAATAGCCATAAAGGTATTGCACATATTATTTTATTTATTCATTTTTTTAATTTTTTTGGTTTTTCCAAAAGGGTTTCTCTGTAGCTTAAGATTCTGTCCTGGAATCCATGCTAGGTTTGAGACCAGGCTAGTCTCGAACTTACAGAGATCTGCCTGTCTTTTTCTCCTGTGTTCTGGGATTAAAGGCATATGCCACCACTGCCTGGGGCACATATGATTTAAGCAAACAAAAAAAATAACATTTTCAATAAAAAAATTGACTAAAAAAAAGCAGAAACAAACTAAATGGCACCAGTGGCAAAACGGATAGATGCTCTGTGGTATATCCAAACAAGACCATTACTAATCAATATATTCACCATAAGGATAAATAAAAGAAGCCTGCAGATTATTCAATTCGATCAACATTAATGATTACAAATGTATGACAAAAATATGAAATATTGCATATGTCACAAAATTTAAGGCAACACAAAGGATCTTTCTGGGGAAGAGAAATGTCCATTTATTGCTAAGAATGATTCTCTGCAATATTAATTGCTTATCTCATAACTTTGATACAACTGACAGGAAGAAACTTAATGGAGAAAAAAATTGTTTTGAGTGATTTTTATTACTGTTGTTTCATTTTATTGTTTTGTCTTGTTCGCTGAGGTAGATTTTGCTATGTATCCCTAGATGGCCTGAGACTTACTCAGTAGCCAAGGTTGACCTCAAACTTGTGGTAATCCTCCTGTCCTGGCCTTCCAAATGCTGAGATGATATATGTGCCAACAACTCCTGAGTTTTGGCTCATGGTGTGTAGGGGCCATAGTTCCACCATGGTAGGGAGTGCATAGGACTGGGTGGTTCCATGGCTGCGGGCATGAGACGGATGCTTGCTCGCATCTCAGCAGACCAGAAAGCAGGGTGAGTCCCGAAAAGCTTAAGGCCTTCTCCTGGTGACACACTTCTTCCAGTCTTCATCTCCTAACCCTTCTACAACCTTCTAAACAGTACCACTAGCTGGAGATCAAATCCCCATATAAGAAACAGTTCACATTTAAATCATAACATTCTGTCCCTGACCTCAGAGGGTACTGACCATCTCATAATTCAGAATGCATTCAGTTCATGTTCAAAAGTCTCCAGAGCCATCATTTTTAACATTGTACTGAAGCTCAAAACTTCTTAAAACTTAAAACAATCTCTTAACTGTGAGTCACTATAAAATAATAAAAAAATATAAATTCTAACATAGCATGGCTAAGAGTAAATAGTCCCCTTTCTCATGGTATCATCAGGAAGACAGGAAGGAAAAACTACACTAAACAAGACTAAATTCCAGCTGGTCTAACACCAAACCTTGCCACTCCATGTCCAGACCAGGAACTCTTCATGGCATCACCTGTGTTACAGCAGCCTTGAGTAGCCCTGCTCCTACTGCTCTGAGGCACACATGGCCTCTTTCCTATGCTAGTCACTACCCATGACCGCATCTTTCCTTGGTGAGCATCCATATTTCTGGTACCTCCAATATTCTGAGATCTCCATGGCAACTTAAATTTCACTTTTACTGTTTCAGGCACAGTCAATCAGGGAGTTCCATGTAAGAAATAAAACTCTTCCATGATGTCCCTGGCCTTTGTGGCTGTCTGGGATGGGACCTTGGTGAAATTCTCCTTACATGTCTCGCTTACTCTTGTGTGAGCCACATGATCATCATCATGCCAAATTCTGCTCTAAGCTTGGATATATGTCTGTACTGTTTAAACACTAGAAAAATATTACCCAGATTTCTTTGCTCCATCAAGGAACCTTGATGATTCTCTTCATTCCAGTGCTTTCCAAATGAAAGTATTTTAAGTGAGTTCACCTTACTACAGCCCAGATCTCTCGATGACTTCATTTGGTCTTGACCTCAAGGCATCTTTACTATTGTCACAGTGCAAAGTCTTGAGCTTCTCATTACTTCTCCGAACCAGTTTAATAAGTTCAGCAGGGGGACTCAAGTCCACTAGATTCTACCTCCTTTTTCACCCAACTTTCTGCATAGTTCTACCTATAACATTTACCAAGTTTACCTTATTTTCCTTGCCAAAATGGACATTTTTCATATCTTATTTTTCACTATAAACTGGCTTAAATGTAGTGGGCAATAGCCATGCCACAACCCAAACGTTATACTGTCTTGAAACTTCCTTTGCCTAAAAATTTAAATCATTACTTTGGAATTCAGAGTCACACCAGTTTTCAGGACCCAGGGATAATGCAGCCAGACTCTTTTCCAGAATGCAATCCAAATCAACAGCCTCTTGTCCCATTCCCAGTACAGTCCTTGCTTCTCAGTGAAACCTCAATGAAGGCAAATCTTTACTATCTGTATGCCTGTCAGCACTCTAATCTCTGAACCCCCACAAGAATGACCCATTAAACTCTGCTTATATAATTCGGTGCTTCTCTAGTCTATAACTCTAAATTCTTTCATATGACTTTCACAGAGCAGTTCCAAATGCCTAGAAACCAATAGTTACACTCCATGTACAAGGACTCAACTTCTCAGCACTCATTTTTTAGTATCAGTCACTTTGATAATGCCTATGACAGACTATCTGACAAGAAGGAGCAGAAGGAAGGAGGATTGCCTTTAGCTCATTGGTTGGGGGCATGTGGTCTACCATGGTGGAGAAAACATGGTAACATGTAGCTGCATGGCTCTGTCTTAGTCACAACTTCATAGACTTCAATGACTAGTAAGCAGAAAGCGGAAAGGGAGCAGGTCAGGCTATATGACCATAAGGCCTGCCATTAATCGTCTATGTGTTCCAACAAATATCCAGTTACTACATTCCCCCAAAGATGGTGCCACCAGCTGTGAACCATTTATTAAACACATAAGCTTTTGGAGGGGGGGCAATTTACATTCAAACCTCATGCATTGATTTATAATAATTACTTAGGCTACACATTTTTCTTAAACCTTTTCTCCGTGTGATCTATTTCCTAACAAGAAGGCTAATAATAAAGCAATTCTTTTTCGAGTAAGTTGTAACTCACTTTTACTGATTACAAACAATGTGCTAGATATTGCACTAAGACCTTCACAGTAATAGTTCACTCAATCTTCAAACAGCCCTGGAAGGTATACACTATTATTATCCTTATTTTAACACACAGATCATAGTATAGTGGTCTTCAGCTTGGCTTTGCCGACTAAGTCAGAGGCCCCAAAGGCAGGACCCAAATGTCACAATCCCTTGTACTTCCAAACATGGTCAAGCTGAAGAACAATGAAGTTGAGTCATAGGATCACTATGGAATTTTCCCACTGTGTTCTACACAAGCTGGAGGTAAAACCGATTGTTTGACCCATGATCCATGCTCTGACCTACCACATCATATTGTCTTTTGGATACAGTACCCCCACCATCACCCACCCCCTCAGAAAAACAAAGAATTAAGAAAGAGTTGTCAGGGAACCTGTTTCTCATCATGGCTAAACAGTAAAAATTGAGGGTTGGGATTGGAGCTATGTTATAAGTGAGGGGGAAGATATGTGAGAACCAGAGATAAGGGGACAAACTGAACAAGGTAAGTGTTAAGATTCATTCTTTCACGGAGCTTGGCACATCTTCAGGGAAGTATTTCAGCTACAGTAGAGAGGAGAACGTTTGAGGAGGGGTAAGTGAAACCAGTCATGAGATTGGGAAAGAACAGAATTAAATCAAGGTTAGGAATGACATGCTGAACTGAAGAAATGGTTCGGTGATTTAGAACATTTGCTGTTCTTTTAGAAGACTGGAGTTCAGTTCCCAGCATCCATGTTGGGTGCTTCACAACCACTGTTGCTCCAGTTCCAGGGGATTTGACTCCCTTTTCTGGCCTTAACACACACACATACACATTAAATAAAATAAAATATATCTTTCTTTTAAAAAAAATTAGGAATGACTCAAAGGAACCATTTGTAGCTCTATGTGAAAGAAAGATTTTAGTTTAATGAAAAAGCGGCAGAAGGACTCCAAGATGGCATCAATACAAGTGATAGAACTGTGGCCAGAACAAAAAATAGGAGAACGACCTGGAGGAGGACACTGACATGCACTTAAATATGTGGGATGATACTGTGGAAAAGTAAAATAGCAGTTGAAAATAAAAATCTGTGTTTCGGGAGATAAGCAATGACAGAAGAAAAGCTGTTTCAAGCATCATTAACACGTTGACACGGATGAGACTCCAAGTGTGGGCAAGACTTCCAGAGCTGCTACTGGCCTCTTCAACACACACTCCCATCCTCATCTGTCAAACTGTAGGTTTACTGAGAGCTTCGTAAGCAGAGAGAAGAGCCGGGTGACCTATTCCACACCTGGCAAACTTGTTAGTTCTTAGGTAAGCCTTTCCATCTCTTTGATTCTCAGCATCCTTGTCCATAAACTGATGCCATGGTCCAGGTACCTCTCACAGGTTTGTTTCGAGGATTGTTTCACAAATACTTAAATTTGTGACTATCAACATGATCTTCTTTTTTCTAGCAAGAGGAACCAAAACAAGCAGTTCAAAAACTGCTTTTCATTACATGGACAGGAGTGGAAACAAGGCAGACCGTTTCTATGCTTATAGTCCTTTCTTACAAAACACATTTTCCACTTTACCTACGTGAAGATGGCACTGGTGGAATTCCTACTGTAAGGAGGAGCAAGTGAAGACACTTACCATCATCTATGGACCGCCTAGCTAAGAAGTAGTAACACCATCATTCAAACCTAAGGAGCTTGATGTCAGAGCCCAGTGCCCGTAAGGATGTCTCAACAGAATTTTAGGTGACCAAGAATGGACTTGTCGGGGAGGCTCTTCTACATCTCTAACAAACAAAATGTGACTGTATCTGTACGGCTTCTATGTCTATTAAGAATTGATGCCCTTGTTTTTCTTGAGGCCTGGGGTTTTCCCAGTTTTGTTTGGGGGATCACTTTAGGCAGAAAAGAGCCTGGAAATCATCAAGGAGAAAAATACATCACTCAGAAGGACACAAGAGACAATCCTTGAGGACCCACACCGAATGTGGGAAACATCCTTCTTCATTGCACAGGATTAAAGGAACAAAGCTAAAAGGAGAAAGAAGGCCCCAGGAACCACAGAAAGGAGACTATGGCTTCAGGGGGGAGACACACATGAGATTTTGAAAGGAAGTCATTACTTCTCCGGACAGCTAAGAGGAAATATAGTGTAAAAATAGCTGGCCCATGTTGTCCACCATGGGGGGCACATACCTCTGGATGCCTCTGGGATGGTAGGTAGGAAGGTATGATAGGTGGGGCTAGGTGGCACAGGTGATGCTCTTCGGGTTGTGTGGATGCAGCTTCAAACGACACAATGATGCAGGGAGAGAGTTATTCTTTGTGCATTTTCCTTACTGTTCTTTGGATTATTATAAAGTCTAATTTGATACTGGTATGTTTTTAACAATTTTCTGACACCTGTATCCTCCCCTTTCAAAAAGGAGACGTTGGAAGGGAACACAGGATTTAACTTGTAGTGAATAGCATTATTCTTTGTTCACTGTGCTCACTTTCAAGGCTGCCTACTATTTATGTCAAGTATTTTTTACTTATGTTAATAAAAGATTTTAAGGTAAGTTTGTATAAGAAAAATATAAATGTTTAAAATGTCTTATAATTGGATAATAAAGGTCAAATGAATATGTGTCAAATGTTCTAGACCCTCTAATCTACGTTCTGATTAAACTAATCTGGGGACATAATTTTCATCTCCAGTACACTCCAGCATTTCCAGAGTCACCTTAGGATGATGGTGAAGGAAGGAGAATAACGGCCACAACACAAGAAAGATGTGAGAATAGTGAAGGTCTCTATACTGGGACAAAGAAGTCATTCTAATGCAACTCAAGTGCTATCATGTGGATGAGACCTATGAATCTGTGTTCATGTCTCCAAAGGATAGACTTGGAGCCATAGTAGATCCAAGGCACAGAATTCTACACAACCACTTTTCTAAGACAAAGGCAAACTTGGGTAGTAGGAAGAGGCAAGAGGGTAGACCTAGGGCTTGGAAACCATGACTGCATACTACCCCATAAGCCCATCCTTTCCATAGTTCCTAGAAAACAGAACATAGATTGCTTCTTTAATTCTACATCCTTTTATGTAAAGATGAGAGATTGGGCTGGAAGTGGGATTGGGGCCAGGATCACCTGATATTGCTGTTTTGTATGTGCTGCCTGGAAGTCCTCCATGAAAGAACATTCCTGACTGTTCAGGATTTCTGAGAGAAAAGCTTGGTTAGAATCATGTGCCCCAGATGATAAGCAAGTTATATATCTCACTTCTACTTACTGTGGATTCCTCACTGATCTGTAATGCAATGTCAAGCTCACATCACTTTGCCCCCTTTGCAAAAGGCTGAAACAGATGCACTTCTAAAACCAGTTCCTGCCTAGAAAGGATTTCTACACTGTATTTATTCTCACACTGCATTCATCAATATCAATTTTTATGTGTAAATATTAATGCCTTTGGGGGTTTTATAGGTTTATCCTACAATCACAAACTATGGACCAATCGCACTGTTGAGTATATTCATAAATTGATTGCTTATTTCTGGATTCTCTATCAATAGGAATGAAACAATTATTTAAGCTTTGTACATATTTTAGGTTTTGAATATACGTTGTCTTAGTTGTTCTGCCTGATCAATAAAAGGGAGAGTATATTCTCTTTCAACTTTTCTAAGATGGTCTGTATTTCTGGACTATATAAAGTGTGTGTTCATTGCAAAGATGTTTTTAACAAGCATGACTTTCTAAGAGCGACTTCCTCCTCCAGACAAACTTGGATGGTGTCTAGTTAATCTGCCTTTATGATTAGCATGTGAGTTCCATTTCATTTCATTTTCCTCCTCGTATATAAAGTGAAGAATAATGGATGGCTCCACACTCAAAAAGCATAGAAAGATCTAAAAGAGAATGCATTCATCAAGGGCCACAGTAGAGTCTACTGACTGCTAGGATGGCTAGATTGTGACCACACTTCATTTTTCACCTGTATTCTGTGTAATTTATCACAAATGTCACCATCCCAGAGCTGTCAGCCTGGAAAGATGATGCCCTTGTTGTGTGGGCTTCACGGGCATTGACTGTTGAGGACTTGGACGGTAAGGAAAGAGCTATCATTCATAATTTCTCACTCTACTCTGTTGGGGCAGGCAGATGCCTTGGGGCTGGGAAAAAAAGAAGAACATGCATCTAAGCAGATGGGAAGTAAACATCTTAGCAGCCTTGACTGCAGGCTGCGGTGCTTTCAGCACCCATCTTTGGGAGAGAGACTGTGCTACTCATTGCTCAGACTATCAGCCTGTGCTGTGCAACACGGTAGTTCCTAGGAATCTCACACACATAAAACATGGCTCATCCAACTCGAGCTGTACTTAGTCTATGAAACCCAGAGTGAAAACACTTGGAAATTGAGATTATCCTTACATGCCCAGAGAAGTATAGCTCTCCTCTATCAGCAAAGAAACATCTTTTTGCAACAGATGGAGGCTAGTGCAGAGGTCCCCGACTAGTCAAAGTTCAGAGAGTGATTAGGGTGTGCCCAACCTCAATTGATCGATTTGCCAGTGTAACCCTTATGCCTATGGATCAGTGGGGGGGTGGGGGTGGGGATAACAAAAGAGGAGGCAGAAAGATCTAAGAGCTAGAGTACCAGGGTATCTGTTGCTATACACCATCTTTAAGATGTAACAGAAGAGTTGTAGTCATCAAATCTCAACAATATGGTTGTCTAAATAAGAGCTGCGTAATGACAACATCAGTTGACATGCCAAAGTGGATGGGTGACATGTCACAAGGTAATATCCTTAGACAAAGAGCTGAGAGAAGAAAAATGTGTTTTAAAGGAAAGGAGCACTTGTTATGGAAATGCCAACCATGATGAAATAAAACAGCTATATGTGGCTTCGCCATTTCCCTTTACTTTCTCAAATGAGTGGGTTAAGCAAGATATTACACTTTTCTAAGTATCTCTTTTGTAAAAGTAAAATAATAAAATATCTTTTAACAAGGTCATTATTGCTTATATAGAAGGATAAGATAAAGGCATTAAATACTAGCAGTCTAGGAATGAAATATACCACATTTAATCCTTCTTCCTTAGTCCCTTGGGCAATAGAGATATGGGTGTCAAATGACAGAAACCCACTTTTATGTGGGTGAGGACAAAGGTTTCCAATGTCAAACATCAGTCACATATAAAGACAAGCCATCCCTAAGCCCTCTATCGGTCAGAATCTGTTTTAGTCATATCTTTAAAGGTTTATAGAAGTTCATACATTTATCTACCCTTGAAAGAAAAATATTTAATATGCATGAAAATTGGATTTCATTTCAGAATGGCAAACTGAGCCGACAGCAATCACCCCTTCCCATCCAGCACTATCAGATGGATTGTGAAAAATCCCTCTCTTACGACGACTTCAAACCCAGTTTTAGAAAGGGATCTAACAAATATTCAAAGGACATTAAAATTACATGTGGTATAAATTATCGCAAAGATTAGCAGGAAGAGGCAACACTCCCAATTCAGTCTGTAAGATTATGACACCTCGAAGAGAAAGGGATGATATCAAAAGAGGGAATTATCAACCAACTTAATTTATAAACACAGAAATAAAAATCTCAAATAAAATATTCATTTGTTAAATCCAATAGCATTTTAAATCAAATAGCCATGTCCCAGGTAGGATTTATTCCAAAATATGAGACCGCTTCAAACAGCAGAATTTTCAAAATGCATCATACAAATAGATGAGTAATGGAAAACATAAGGTCATACCAATTCACACAGAAAAATCATTAGAGAATATTCAGAGTATCATATTCCCTAAGGAAAATGTTTTGCCAGGCACTCAATATTCCAGATGAAATTTTCCTAGTGAAAGTGTTTTTGCTTTATCAAACAAGAAAATGTCTTTAAATAAAGTATATAGAAAGCATAATACTTACAAAACTTTAGACAAATCCCCTTTGAATTCAGAAACAGGGCAACTGTTCCCACTATATTTCTATTGCTGTTTATGAAATGAGACAAGGAAAAGGCTGGGACAAGGATTGCTCTGCCACTGAGTCACATATAAAAGAAGTCTCTAAAAAGCTCAAACTGCCAAAGGTATACAATAATTCTCAGTGCTCCTAGATCTAGAATCGATTCTAGTATACAATGTTACAGGAGTGCTGAAAAGATTATCAGCATTTATAAATGTAATCGCATTATGGCAATTGGGGTTAGAGATCCGGCTCAGTGGTTAAGCGCATTTGGTATTCTTGCAAAGGATCCAAGTTCAGTTCCCAGAACTGAAATGGCAACTCACAGCCATCTATAACTACAGTTCCAGGAGATCTGATGCCCTCTTCTGGTTTCTGTAGGTATCAGGCACATTCATGGTGCAAATACTTGCCTGTAGGCAAAATACCCCAAAAACAACAATAATAGGGTTATTTTAATTGTGAGAATCAAGAAAGAAATCTAAAAAGAAACTTCAAACTTCAGGGAGAAAATTTGTAAATGTTGGAGATTACAAAAACAAATCTATATGGATAGAGAAATAACCAGGGTCGTGGGAATAAGATTTAGTAACTTAGACTGATTTTCTTTGAATTAATCTATAATATTCAAGACCATTATAATGAAGTTCAAACAGAATCATTATAGACTAATCATGATGAGGAGTATAACATTAGTGTGTAGACAGACAAATAAATCAATGTAAGAAAGTCTAGTAACAAATTAAAACATTTAACAACTTAGAATGTAAGAAACACACACATCATCAAAGATCTTAAAGAAAACCAAGATTGCTTAATAAATAATGTTATCACTTTAGAAAGAATAAAAATTATTTCATATCATTCTAAAATGCATATATACACATCAATAGCATTGATGATAAAGCAGACCATGAGCGTGAAGGAAAGGGATTAGTATATAAGAGGATTGGGAGGGTAAAGGGAAGGGAGAAGACCTGTAATTAAAATGCATTCTCAAAAGTAAAGAAATAAAGCTCCTTCATTTAAAGAGCTATGGAGGAAAGTCTTTGGTTTGATACAGACTTTTATGTACCTGAGCCTCATCTCAAATTGGCAATGCATGGCTAAGGATGACTGAAGTCCTGATTTTCCTGCTTCCATCTCTCATGTATTGGGATTGGCGCCATCTTCCTGCTTCTGTTTCTAATGTGATGGGATTGTCACCATGCCTGACCGGGAGAATTCTCTAGGAGTCCAAAACTCACCCAGCTTAGGAGATTTAGCTTTGCTGGATTTCTTTTACTGTTTCTGACAATAGAACTCAAGGAAATTCATTTCTCCAAAGTCATCAAAGAGAGCAAGACTAAGCATCATTTCAAAACAAGTAAATGAAATACAACCACAGTCTATCCCTTTGCTCTGACTGCAATAATATACACATCATAAGAGTGGCATGCACTATTACTTGTGTGCTGTGGACTATAAACATACCACCAGCCATTCCACACTTAAAGGGAAGCAATTATCTAAAGACATGAACAACCTAGCCAAGGCTAAAAACCGGTCCAGCACTTTGAAATTCTTAACATTTCCTAAGGTTACAGGAATAACTCAAAAGTCAGGACATACCCTCAACTTTACTCCATTTTATTCCTGTTTGCAGAGTTAAATCTGCCTCCCCTCTTCTTTCCCAAATTCAATACCCTGAACTACTAAAATATGCATATTTCCACAAGAATCGTTCCTACTAAAGTGGATGCAACACTAGAGGAAATACCTGGTGGTTCCATGATGATATGAGCACAGCAGAAAACTCAGCTGACTGCTTTGAAAGAAGGAAATAAATGCTTAGTGGGATGTAGAATAAGCTAGCCCACTTAATCTGTTAATGTTCCAGGCTCTGTTTTCCTTCCAGACCTTCCAAATCACAATTTCCAGAATGTTCTGTCTTTAAGTAGCAAAAATTGTATGAAAATCCCTGAAAGCAAACATGCTGGCCAACACTGTGGAGATCTGAACTCAGACCAATTGTATTTCCCAGTAGTGTCCATGGAAGGAAGGCAAAGGAATGTTCATCTCTTTGGCATGTTATGAATAACATCACAGAAAGAAACTGTTGCTGATTCTAAACTAAGAACATTAACTCTGATCCACAGAAGAGTCTCATATAGGCCATCATTCTCCCTAAGTCATGCCTGAAACAGTAATGATAAGAGAGGTGCTTCATTAAGTGTTCACTTCTTCCCATGCACTGTATGAAGGATTTATATAAATTAGTGCACTTAGTTATCATAATAAAACCCAGATTAGGCACTTTATCTTAGTTCTCTAGGTGAATGTACTGAGGCAACGTGTAACTGTGTAATTTGCCCAAATACCAGCGATTGGCTAGTGGCACTGCAGAAATCTGAAAGTGTAAGAGTGTTCAACATCTGACATTTAGTTCTCCCTTATAATAATTTTCGTCCCACAGAAATTTTAAATGGTTGTTAATGAAAAATGGTACTCTTCACATATTATTACAAAAACATTAATGACACACTTATTAAAAGAAAAAATCACTGTAATATTTTAAGATTTTTTATTTATAGTATGTGCATATGTTTCTGTGTATATGTATGCACATGTGAGTGCAGTGCCCACAGAGTCCAGAAGAGGGCATCACATCTCCTGGTGCTGGAGCTGTACATGGTCATGAGCCACCCATTGTAGGTTCTAGGAAGAAACTTGGGTTCTCCACAAGAACCCAACATGCTGTTAACCCCTACTCTGTCTCTCCAGTCCATGGAACAGATTTTCAGTCTGCCCAATAGTAACTGTGCATTACTGAGAAAACAAATTAGCCTTATTCTCTTAGATGATGCATGTATTTCACCCTGTTTTCCTTACAGGCTATAGCACTGAAGAATTATAAATTCTTCTGAAAATATTACCTAAAGAAAAGCAATAAAATTCCAAGATACAAGCAACTAATAATTTCTACATGTGAGAAACATACAAAAAATAAGATAGACAGACTGTTCAATAGTCTATGTAGAAAACAGGACATATAATATATGCTGGATAAAATGCACCTAAATTTCTTGATTACTTAAAATCAAATGCTACTTAAAACTTTGTTTTTAAACATCATTTTAAAATGATGGCACGATGCAAGCCTATCATCCACAGCTCCGGCAAACCTTCCATAGCATTCAGTCTCCAAACACACTCAACAGAGCACACGAGATGATGGAGAATATAGGAAGACATCACCTAGTACTGAGAAGAGCACCTTTAAAGTCAAACAGCTTTATCCTTTCGCCATCCTGTAGGGTTATTAATAGTTACCTTGTAAGGGTATTCAAACAATTATGGATGCTCATATTTAATAGAGGCTGGCTTGATTTAGTTTCTGGATACCATACTAATTCAAAGATGTCCAGATAATTAAATACTCTACAGAACAAAAAACAGTAACAACACCAAGGAAAGCTTCTGAAAGACAACTTTTGAAAGAGCAAACATCCTTGTAAGGAATGATCTCTAATGAGCTAAGAACTCAGGAAAAATTAAGGTCCCCAAGGCTACTCATAGTAGCCCACAAATTATATGTCTACCTTGAAGAGACAGTGGAAAGGACAAGCAATCCTTTCTTCAGAGTTAGGAATACAAAAAATACCTCCCAAGACCTGGCTAGGAGGAAAGGCCTAATAACCACTGATGTATTGGATGAACTGAAGACACTAACACCTTCATCCATCTCGGAAAGAGGAGAACCTGATCCTATGGACTAGAATTCCCAATGAAGATGGCTCTGTGCCCAGAAATTCTCCTGCCAGACACAAGTTAGGGAGATCCCAGAACGCTGATAACAGAAACGCCTGGCAGAACAAGTTTAAGTTTTGGAGAACAATAGGATGGCATTTTGGCCCATAATTTATATACTTTCAAATGTAATAGAGGCACAAAACAGAAACAAACCAAAGAGTCAAAAGATAAATCAACACAAGTAGAACCAACAGATGGAAAATAGGCAAGAAACCAGTTTTTTGACAGCGGTTTTCCAGATGAAATTCCCAGACCGAGACTCTACACCACTACGACTAAAATGTCTATGAAGAAAAACACTTGAACTTAAAAGTTTTATCAAGAATGGTAAACTTTTTAAGAAAAGGTAGGTAGTGCCAATTTCACTCCCCCAAATAAGAAACAACAAAAATCAATGAAATTAAAGCACTAGTGCTCAGTTTAATAGCAAATGGAAAGAATTTAATAAATTCTTCCAAAGATAAAAATAGGTTCCCTAAAGAGTCCGAAGATGATATTTAGGATAATGCACCAACATAAATACTAAAGTATCAAAAAGTATAAAATACAAAATAATAATTAGTAGGTGTAGTAGCTTGTGCCTCTGAAGTCTGAGGTGAGGTAATAATATTGCCACAAGTTCAAGGCCAGAATAGAACATATAGTGAGTTCCAGGCCAGCTTCATCTACATAGCAAGATTCTGTCTCCATAGGGGGATATAATGAGAATGCTTATTCTTTATTAGATGAAAAAAGGAAATATTGAAATAGATGATGGCTGCAGATTTCCTGAAACAATTGATAGATATTAATGTACTGAATTAAAGCTTCACTGGACTTCAGCTTCATGGAATATTTAGCAAGGTTAAAGAAAAAGCCTTCCTCTCTTACATTATTAGCACAAAATTCTGAGATACTAAGCCTGTGGCTTTTCTTAAATCAGTTAGAGAGCTGAAGTTATGAGACAATGATAAATTCCAAGTGGAAAGAGAGCCAGGTGCAAAGGGATAACAGGCTGGAAGCATTTGCTTCTCTTAGGCAGACACAGTAAGACAACAAGAGTCATTCCCTTCAGATTATTCATGAACTAGGAAAAGCATGTACAGAGTACACTCTGGGCTGGAAAGACGTGGGGCCCCTGTGGTCTATCTATAGTTTCTTCTCCAGAGACTCCATCACCTAATTCTGAAGAAGGTGGGTGGGAGCTGTTGTGGAACCATTTCTTCCAGACTAGAACATTCTCTCCTAGAGAGAGAACAGTTTGCATAACTTATAAGGAACAGGAAGCTCATACATCTGAGAAAGATTAAAGAGCCCAGAGAGCTGGAGACTCACTCAGAACCTTCCCAGTGCCATTTACTGTTGCTGCTGCTGAGAACAGTAGACTCTCTGGCTGAACTTCTACACATTTCACAAGGAACAGCAGGTATGTGGTTTTTGTGAGTGAATACCCATGTTGAGATGAGCTTTGAGGTAATGAAGCTGCCTTTGAATCATCCATTCTCCTGTGAGTAATCCCAAAAGGCTAATTTGTTCAAGTCAGATATGTGTGGAACAATTTATTTTGATCTAGAGGTGAATAGATGTTTGCTAACATCTCCCGAGAGAAAGTCGCACCATGAGAGTAAGGAGAGGACTTCCGTTCTGGTTCAGACCAGAAGTGGGGGGAGTAGCCACTGCAGGAGGCACATGAAGGCTGCCTGAATCCTTCTTCCTAACATCCTTTAAGGATTGGGGTGAGTGTCTGACCCCATGGCTGCAGCCCTGGACAGGGAATTCAGAAGTTCCCCATCCCCCTATCCTTCCTGGGCTCTCTGCAGGGCCTCTACTCCCTGCATACTGCATCTTTCTTCCTATCTCACCCACCATTCATCCAGTACCCTCCCCACTTCGGCCTCACTGTCCCCTTTTGACTCATAGCATCACACAGCCCAGCCTGTCTGGGCACTGGGTAGGAATCCTCAGGGCACCCAAGCGGGCGGGAGTTCCTTTGTCATTGGGGAGAGCCATCACTGGGGAGAGCCAGCACTGGGAAGGTACATCAGTAGGCAAGGAGACCTGATCCGGTAAAAGAAGATCCATAAGAGAGCATTTGGAAGAAGAGATGGGCAGACGCCAATGCAAGAATTCATCCAACATGCTGAAAAGCAACATGAAGCCACCAGAAACAAGCGACCTCACAACGGGAGGACATGAACACCTTAACCAAGAAGAAGTAGAAAAGATTGACTTCATGAAAGTGATTGACGCCCTTAAACAGCATGTAAAAAACGCCCTTATAGAAATGGATGAGAAATATACCAGAAAGTTTGAGGAATTGAATAAATCAGTGAATGATACCCTAGAAAATCTAACATCCTTTACGTGTGTGTGTGTGTGTGTGTGTGTGTACATGTGAAGGGAGAGGGGGTGGGTGTGTATAGTGTACACAATGTCTGTCCCTGGGACAAGTGAAGTCTCAATGAAACTGAGAGAAGAAAACAGAAAGCCTTTTCTGCCTGTGGTAGAATGGCAGTACTAGAGCCAAGCCCAGAACCACAGCTGGAGAAGGCTGTGTCAAGAGATTAAGCACCATTCATGCTAAAGCAAGTCTTATTCATAATTATAAATCCATACACTAAAGTGCCACCTGCAAGGCTGGTGATGTGGTCCAGCAGAAAGAGGTGCTTGCCTGTGGGTCTAATGACCTGAGTTCAATCCCCAGGTCCTGTAGGGTGGCACAAGAGAAGAAATTTCTCAGAGTCATCTCCTAACCTCCTCACACACTTACACCCCCACACAACCGGTGCTGGAAGGCAGCATGGCCAGCAGGAGACCCAATAGGAAAACGTTGCTTCTCTTGTCTCAAGACACAATATGAGTTCTATTTAGTGGAGCTCCTTCATAAGGACTGCATCCCAGTGAGTTTTACAAGTGACAAGCTTGGTTGTTCATTCCTGTATTGGCTTTCTTTGTTTTTGTTTGTTTTTCATTTCATTAGCATCTCTGTAACATAAATTCTAATTGGTCTCAAGAATAAAAACCCAGATAGATGCAGAGATCTACAGCTAAGCACTGGGCCAAACCCCTAGAGTCCAGTCATACAGACGGAGGAGCAAAGGGGCCAAGACCATAAGGGGGAAACCCAAAGAAACAGCTGATTTGAGCTACTGAGGGTTCTCATTGACCCAGGACTGACAGTCACATAGCGAACATAATACAGAACTAGGCCCTCTGTATGTGGGTGAGAGTTGTGTGTCATGGACAGTTTGTGAGGCCAGTAGCAATGGAACCAGTATTTATCCCTCGTGCACGAACTGGGGCTTTACAGTCCATTCTCTATGAAAGGATACCTTGCTCAACCTAGATGGGGGGGAAGGGCTTGGTTCTGCCTCCAGTGATGTGACAGACTTTGTTGACTCCCCATGGGAGGCTTCCCCCTCTTTGAGTAATGGTTGGGGGTGGGGTAGGGAGAAGGTGGGAGGAGTGGGAGAACTGGAGGGAGAGGGAACTGGGATTGGTATGTAAAATAAGATTGTAGAAAGAAAGAAAAAAAGAAAGAAAAAGAAAGAAAGAAAGAAAGGAAGGAAGGAAGGAAGGAAGGAAGGAAGGAAGGGAGGAAAAGTAAAAAAAAAAAACCAAAAAAACAGAGTCAGATATTAAGGATTGAAAGTTGAAAGATCAGAGAAACAAAATTGTCAGGCACTAGTTCTTACCTCTGCAAAATCCTCAGACTGAATGGGGTATCCTGCTTTCACTCCCTAATATCTGACTCTGGGTTTTTATCATTAAGACTAATTAGAAAATCGTATTACACCTCTCCCGTATTTTATCTTCTTGGAATTATGCTGCTAAACACATACCTTCCATGGAAGCCTTTGCCCTGGAGCTCACACAGCAGAGCTCTTAGGTAGGAAGGTAATAACAGCTTTGGCTGTTTTTATGGATGGTGCCCTTATAGGAACTGCAAAACTTATCCCACTTTATATCTCATTAAGACACCAATTTTGGATATTTTAGATAGGTGATAATCTAAGTGTGGAAGGGAAAGCAAAACTTTGAGGGGGTAATATGTAGAAAGATTTCTTATGACATGGGGACAAAAATTATCAGTGATAAAAAGGTTGATAATTTTGAATACATAGGAATTAAGAGTACCTGTTCAACAGGAGGCATCATTGTGACAATGGCAATGCAGGTCACAGGAAAGACATTCATAACATCTAACTAGTAAAGAGTTTGCATGAAAAACATAAAGTTAAGTTTAAGAAATTGATTGAACGCAAACTTCAAGAAGTCCTTGTTTTTTACTGCTGAGTAATACTCTAATATGTATATATTCCATACTTTCTTCATCCATTCTTCCATTGAAGGGCATCTAGGTTGTTTCCAGGTTCTGGCTATTACAAACAATGCTGCTATGAACATAGTTGAGCATATACTTTTGTTGTATGACAGGGCCTCTCTTGGGTATATTCCCAAGAGTGGTATTGCTGGGTCCAGGGGTAGGTTGATCCCGAATTTCCTGAGGAACCGCCACACTGATTTCCAAAGTGGTTGCACGAGTTTGCATTCCCACCAGCAATGGATGAGTGTACCCCTTTCTCCACACCCTCTCCAGCATAGGCTATCATTGGTGTTTTTCATTTTAGCCATTCTGACAGGTGTGAGATGACAGAAATCTAGCACAAAAATAAGGCAGGAAAATAGTTGAGTAGTTACTTCATCCCAAAAGAACCACAACTAGCTACCAAACATGAAAATAAAAACACAAGCCACTAGCAATGCAAACTAAGACCACATGCACACACACACACATGGGCACACATACATGCATGCACACACATGCACAAATACTACTCAGACCTAAAAACATGACTAAAGGTATTTATAGCTGGTTATCTAAGAAGAAAAGAAAGAGAGTAAGGGAAATTCTCAACTCTGCTGATAGGAGTTTAAGTTCATACAAACATGTGGGGAAATTGAGCAGTTCCCACTTTAATTTTGTATATATGCCTAACCTATGACCCAGTCATCTCACCCCTAGAACTCTGTCTTTCAGAACTACATTCATGTATAATGAATGAAATGTGTAAGATTGTCCATGGAGGCATTTTAATAGGCTCAAATTAGAAACAAAAATTATCTAGTACTGACTAGACAAACCAAGCATTGGTATATTTTCCTAGGGGAAAAGAGCAGATAAAGAGTTTGGCACTAGAAGCAGGAAAAACAGAATTCCAAGGTCAGCCGCAGCTACAAAGAGAGTTCAAGGACAGCCTGACTTGCGAAAGAACCTATCCCATGTGCTGAAGAAAAAGAGAAAAGAAAAAGAAAAAATATGGAACATTTCAGCTATATGCACTAGAAGTGACATGACATTACATAAGAAGTGAGATATATCATAAACCTAAATTCCAGAGCATACAAGAGGAAATCGTCCTGTTGATAGGCATACACTATACATAGGTATTGATAACAAAGAAAAGGACTTCTGTAACATCAGAATTATTGTTACTTTCAAAGGAAGAAAAGAAGCTAGGTTAATTTGGGGTTCAAGGGTACTTACTGGCAATGGTGCTTCTTGATCTGGAATGTAGCTACAAAGATACTCAATTTAACCACTCCTTGGCATATACCCAAAAGATGCTCTATAGTACCACAAGGATACTTGCTGAACTATGTTCATAGAAACTTTATTTGTAATAACCAGAACCTGGAAACAACCTAGAAGTCCCTCAACTAAGGAATGGATAAAGAAAATGTGGTACATTTACACATGGAGTACTATCAGCTGTTAAAAACAATGACATCATGAAATTCGCCAACAAATGGATGAAACTAGAAAAGATCATCCGGAGTGAAGTAACCCGGAAAGACAAACATGGTATGTACTCACTTACAGGTAAATATTAGCCATAAGGTAAAGGATAACCACCTTAGCATCCACAGACCCAAAGAAACTAAGTAACAAGGAAGGCTGGGCGGAGGGAGAGCCGGAATCTCACTGAGAAAGGAAAGCAGAAAAGACATCACAGGTTAGTGGCACAGGGGTTGGGTAAGGAGTGGACATTGGAACAGGAGGTATCAAGTGGGAGAGGGCTGAGGGAGAGAGGACTGAGAAAGACAAATGAAAACTGGGGGCATCTCTGGGATGAACTAGAAACCTAGTGCAATTGGCTTTGTGGGAGCCTAGGCAGTTTGGATGCTCAACTTACTAGACCTGGATGGAGGTGGGGGTTCCTTGGACTTCCCACAGGGCAGGGAACCCTGATTGCTCTTCGGGCTGAGGAGGGGGGGGGACTTAATTGGGGGAGGGGGAGGGAAATGGGAGGCGGTGGCGGGGAAGAGACAGAAATCTTTAATAAATAAATAAATTAAAAAAAAAAAAGAAATTCCCAGGAATTTTTGAGTGTGACCCTAGCTAAGACTCCTAGCAATGGGAAACACAGCACCTGAAACAGCCATCTCCTGTTACCAAGCAAGACTTCTAGTGGAGGGATTGAGACCTCAACCCAGCCACATAACCTCTGACCTACAGTTTGTTCTGCCTACAAAATATGCTGGGGCAAAAGTGGCACAGAAGTAGCTAACTTCATGGGAGTAGCCAACCAATGACTGGTCTAGCTTAAGACTCATACTATGAAAGGGAGTCCACCCCTGAAAATGTTTGGAGAGATATAACTCAGAGGTTGAACAGCCCAAAGGTCTAGAATCAAATATGAAGGGCACAAAAGAAAAAAAAAATCAATGAGATAATTCCTAACGGTATTCTGTTATACTCATAGATCATTGCCTAACCCAATTGTCATCCAAGAGGCTTCACTGACCAACTGATGGAAACAGATGCAGAGACCCACAGCCAAACATCAGGTAGACCTCAGGAAATCCTGTGGAAGGGGGGGGGGGAAGAATAAAGGGAGCTAGAGAGGTCAAGGATACATTGGGAAGATGTACAGCGTCAACTCACTTGGAAGCATAGAAGCTGAACCGCCAACTAGAGGACTGACCTATGTCCTCTACACATGTGTTTCAGTTGTGTGGCTTGGTCTTCTTGTAGGACTCCGGGCAGAGAAAGCAGGGGCTGTCTCTGACTCCATTGCCTGCTCTTGGGATCCTTTTCTCCTGCTGGGTTGCCTCATTCAGCCTTAATAGGAGAGAAGGTACCTATTCTTGCTGCACCTTGATATGCCATGGCTGACTGCTGATAAACATAAAAGGTCTATACTTTTCTGAAGGGAAAATTGAGGGAATAGATGGGGGGATCAGGATCTTGGGTGAGGGATTGGAAGGAGAGGAGAGAGGGGAAACTGTAAGCAGGCTAGGAAAAAGTGATTAATGAATTTTTAAAAATTAAGAGATATTCAGTTTATAGTGATTCGCTAAGCTACATGGCTTTATTCAGTAGGTATGTATTTCTACTTCAGAATAGAAAACTTGAGAAGAAAGAGAAGGCAAAAATTGTCTTGACACGTAGTTCACTTTCTACCCAATTTTAACTCTCATTATTATAAAGGAAATGCTTGTTATAAAAGAAAAACTTAGGCATGAGACTTGAGACATTCAGCCACAAAGGCATGCCACCATTGCCCACATGGGGTTTCCTATTTCCCTTTGAATATTTCATGACATCCCCAAAGTGGTCAAAATACTGTGTGCCCTATTACGGAAGTGACTCTTGCAATGCTACTAAATGTCTTCACAGTGCTCCCCTGATTCCATACTCTTCCTTCTCACTCAAGGAAGCCAACAGGAACCAGAGACCTCATAGGAGGCAAGCCATCATTGCTGCTGCCTACTCATTCCTACTATAAATTATTTGTTTGAATTTTGACTCTGTCTTTAATGGTGTGTGTGGTTTTCTCATCACATTTTTTATTTATGTAGAAGACACTCTTAATAATACCATTTAAGAGGAAGGAAAAAGGAAAAATGGGAAATAACTGTAATCATTTGCTATGAGGTTCTTTGGGTTGTGGCTATTTAAGCGTGTGTTAGTGCTTGGAGAAGGTCATGCTGTATCTCAGTCTCTGTGTTATTCATTTCTGGACATATTTTGTTCCAGTAAAAATTTGCCCTCTGCCATGGCTTAGATAATTACCCTTGAAGGGGCCATGTGTTAAGAACTTAGACTTTAGCTTGTGCCACCATGGGGACACAATGTTTAAGAAGTTTTAGCCTATAATGAGAGGACTACATTCCAGCAAGACACCAAGTATTACCAAAGAAAAATCCAGTACCAGAAATGGATTACTTCTTTTAGAGCTCTTGGTCAATAGGGTCTCATAGACTTCTAAACATTGTAGGCTGTTATCAGTGTCCCTGGTTACCATCCAGAATTTGATAGTAAGACCTTGTTGACGAAGACATCACCTACTTGGATCATAAACACAGAGAAACAATGCTAATATTGACATGAAGGCTTCATCTTTCCTGGCACGTTTTCACAATGTTTTCACCGTGGAGAAAAAGCTTTCATCAGTTTCACCCGGCCAGTAATCTGGCTCAATATCCTCTCAAGTCTTCCCACCCACATTTCCGGTGGCAATTCACTGGCTCTGCCTCCACTTTTCCGTGATATCTACCTCTTTTCACACACTGTATAATTCACTGATGTTCCAGTAGTATTTACTAAAGTGCCATTTGCTATTTCTTCTCAGTCTCCATGTAAAGGTAAGCTCCATAAGGGCGGGCACTTGTTGATCAGTTCCAAGATCCACAAATATCAGCTCATAAAAGGCACTCAATAAATGCTTATAGATGAGAGAGAGAGAGAGAGAGAGAGAGAGAGAGAGAGAGAGAGAGAGAGAGAGAGAGATGGGCTCTTGTCATATGAAGCATGCTGAAAGGATACTTGTAGAGGAGGACTGTAGAACCTAGTCACTCTTCTTTTGCTTCCTGATCCCCAGGTTGGGAGTAGATTATTGTGCTATGTGCCTTAATACACTCCCTCCCTATAGGCTCCAAAGCAACAAGGGTAGGGCCATGGGCTGAAGACCTATACTGTGAGCCATAACAAAACTTTCCATTTTCCAAACTAATTACCTCAGGTGCTTTATTACAATAGAAGCCTCTAACACACCCTCTAATGCTATTGTACTGAAAGCCATTCTCTGTGAGAGGTTTATGAAACCAGTGTACTTCACCAATGAATAAATTACCCATCACAGATGCACTTCCAGCTCCAGCGTGATATGATTTGCCCTGACCCTGTTAGACTCCATCAGTGTAACTCCAGGGATGCTAATTGCAATACTGTGTTATTTGCACACGGAATCCAGGGGCAATGTCCTGTCTTAAGAGTTTAATGGCTCTAAAGCATCAAGAAACAGACTATGTTAGCCCTCTCTGGCTTTTTCAGCAGCTGGTGGCCTCTGTGGGAAAATACGAAATGAGAGTAGAAGAGCCTTGGATAGTTTTTCATTTGCACCTGTTCATTAAACCAAAGGAAAAAACCTCATCTTCCCTGCTGAGAACCTTCTAATCTAAGGGCTCACCTCAGATTTGAGCCAGGAATGCAATGTCCACCCATGTTCAGCATCATGGTCAACAGACGTAGAATTTGAGGAATGACCAGAACCGCATATGGGATCATTAAATTTTCTAGTGCTTTAGAAAAATGAGTTGGCAAATTAATTTTAATGGCATGTTATATTTAGCTCAATATGTCTTATATATTATCACTTTAACATATATAATTATTGACATAATATCTATCTTCCTTTTAAATCTTAAAATGTATACATATAGGTATTGTGTGTATATATATATTTCAATTTGGAGTCATCATATAATAATAATAATAGTAATAATAATAATAATTAATAATAAGCCAACAAGATGGTTTAGTGGGTAAAAGCACTTGCTGCCAAGCCTGATGACATGATTTCAATTTCCTGGGGTCCACATTGTAGAAGGAAAGACCTGAACCCTGTACTTTATCCACTGGCCTCCACATGTACACTGTGGCATACATAACTCTGGGGCCTTAAACAACTTTACAAGTCATATATGGCATGTTCATCGGGAATTTTATTTCTAATCATAGTTCTCAACTCTTTGTATAACTTGGTGAACTCATCAGGATGCACGGCCTTCATGTCTCTTATGGAAGCAAGGCAATGGTGCTTTTCAAAGGACCCAAGGGACCTTTCAAAAAGGACTGAGTCAGAAGATTATGAGAGAAAATATTCACCCAAATAGGAGGCAAGAACCACAGATACTCGTGGTTCTTGTCCATAAAGATTTAGGAGCTAGCATTATAAATTCTCTTGGGCAGCAAGGAAGATGTATACAACCAACTGAAAGGATAATATGGACAACTAGTCATAACTTCTGTGCTTCCAGAATGGTGCATCTATGAAAATCTAAAAACAGATATCTACAACAGGCATGATTTATACTTTAATGGAATATTCCTTTAAAATTGTTGAACATATGTTGTCCACCTTTATAGCAAAAGCATGTGATTTCTTTTGAGTGTATATGGTAGAAACATACACTGCTAGATGGATTCTAAAATAGTTTAATGCCTGAGACTCTGCAGCATCTTAGGATGATGTTTACCTATATCTCTATTTTCTGTTCTATCTTTTATCTACCCTTCTATGCAACATTACACTAATATGTAAACAGCATCACCAGAACAAATACATACTGAAAAACTGGAAAAAAATGACAACGTCTGAAGGTTTAAAACATAGATTCAAATATTGGCTTTAAAATTTCTGAAGCCCCCTCTCCTGAGTCTACACATTGAAGATCTAAATCCCAGTATGGTGGTATCAGGAGGTAAGGCCTTTGGGAAGCCATTGTTTCGTGAGTAGAGAGTCCTCATGAGTGGGTTACTACCTTCTAATGGTGGAAGACCCCACACCCAAGTACACAGGTAATGATGCTTGCTCAGGTAACCTAGTTCTTTCCTCTTCTCACAATTCTTCCCCAACCCTTCTCTCTATGTGATGATAGGAACAAGAAGAAATCAGCCATTTACAAGCCTGGAAGAGAGCCCTCCTCACGCACAAGGTAGCAACATGTGTTTCCTTCACTTCTCAGCCTCCAGAACTGTGTAAATAGACACCTGAGTTTGAGACCAGCCTGGTCTACAAGAGCTAGTTCCAGGACAGGCTCCAAAACCACAGAAAAACCCTGTCTCAAAAAAACAAAAAAAAAATAGACACCTGATCGTTAAGATTAGGTCCATCCTACTCCATTATAGCAGCCACCTGTTACCAAAACTCTTTTAAAATAACCACTTTGATGTGCTCTGTTTACTTGGTGAATGGTAGAAAGTCAGCTCCCACCAGGAAAGTGCTAAGTACCCCATCAAAAATCCCAGAAAATCATTTCCCTGGAACAAAAACGCCAATGCAAAACTACATAGAGTTTGGCCTTCAGCCTCAGGAAACAGAAGTAGACTATTTGGGGAGGGCTAGCATGCTATTCGCTGTAGTGAGGAAGGCTGTTAGTTCATTCCTGGCTGCTCAGTTCTGAAATAACCACAAAGAAACTGTATTATCAGCAATACTCTCTGGTCAATAGCTTATGCATATTTCTAGCTCACTCTTATCTCTTATATTAACCCATTTCTATTTTATATTTTATCACAAGGTTCATGGCCTACTGGCAAGGTTACAGCTACCAGCTTGCATCTTTTTCCTCTGGCAGCACCATGGCTTCTTTTGACTCAGTCTACTCTTTCTCCCAACATTCAGTTTAGTTTTCCCTGCCTAACTCTATTCTACCCTATCACAGGTCAAGGCAGTTTTCTTTATTCATTAATCAATAAAAGCAACACATATACAGAAGGACTTCCCATACCAATTCACTAACCAGCCATTGCAGGTGCTGTATTTCCTGTGACCTAGAAATTGAGCAGACCAGATTTTATGTCTACCCTAGTCAAATAGACCTTCACTAAGTCACTGCAATGACTAAATAATGTGTATCTATTTCTTAAGGCTATATGAAGATGATGGGTTTTAGTGCCTGGCTGAGATGCTGCACACACAGTGACTGGATCAGAAATGAGCACCCATGAGGAGCATGGTCTGCTGTCAGCCTCAGTTCAGACCTCTCTCTCACCCCCAGCAGGGAGGGAAGACAGAGACGATGACTCCAAATTCCCTCTTTCTGTTAGTCTGCTAAGGGAGCCATTTGGCTTCTACCATATGACATCACCAAATAGAAGGCCACAAATCTGGTCAGCTCCAGAACTGACAACTACATTCAAGAAGTCATTGAAACCTACACAGCCACCACCACCATGAAGTTTTACAGGATGACTAGCAAGCCCACAAGTCTTCTTAGAATCCCAGAGACTGTCAATCAAAGAAAGGAATCCATGCAGAAAACTACACTTCCATCTAATATTAGTAATAAAAAATATCACAAAGAAACATTGCCAAATTCATGTAAGTAGAAAGGTAGCGATGATGGAAGCCAAAGCATGGTAATTCTATCAGTATCTTTTTCTTATTATCATTGTAAAATATTCTCAGGCCTGAAGTATTAGTTTTGTAATATCTTGCCAATTTCTTCATTTTCAAAGTGATATTGATAATACTAAATACTAACCAACAAGTTGTCCTTCCATTTGTAAACTATTTCCATCAAAATATAATTTTATTTTACAGATTTGAAGGATGAAAATACATAGCCCACCAAAACTGAATTTTAGGCAAATAGAATGTATTGATAATACATTTACATACACTTTGCAAAGTATTGCTTGTTTTTTCTGCAATTGAAATGTTGTACAGTTATTGTGTTTTACCTGGATACATTAAATATGTATAGCCTTGTACATTCAATTTGGCCAAATTTATAGACTTTCTTGAAATAAAAGAGGCATCATTAAAGACAAAGGAATGAATTTTGTAGTCTTTAAACCAGAAAGCATTTGTGAAGTACATTGACTGATACCTTCATTTGAATCCAACACTCTCAAATTGGCACTAGAAGAAATTGTGCTATCTGTTCAGTGATATCCTGCTAGTAAGTTAAACCACCTGGCACTTAAATCTGGATAATCTCATATCGCTACTCATGCTATTTTGTATGGTTAATAGCCAGCATAACCACAACCTATCATATGCTTACTGCATTGACTGTCAGTTCCTGTGGCTGGACTTTATGACTTTTCTGTTACTGTGAAAAAACACTGGCCAAAAAAAAAATTAGGAAGAAAAGGGTCTATAGGCTTACACTTCCACATCATATTCCTTCATTGAAAGAGAGCAGGGTAGGAACCTGGATTCAGGAACTGTGTAGGCTGAGACTGCTTGTTTGTTTCCCAGTCATCCAGACCCAAATAATCACACAGAAACTATATTAATTACAGCATTGTTTGGCAAATAGCTTAGGCATATTTCTAACTAACTCTCACATCTTAAATTAACCCATTACTATTAATCTGTGGACATCCGGTAGGCGTCTTTCTCCTTCGGCAGCTATGGCATCTCTCTGACACCACCTACTTTCTCTATATATCTTTGTTCAGATTTCCCACCTAGTTTTACTCTACTAAGCCATTGGCCAAAATAACTTCTTTAATAACCTATGGCAATAAGACATATTCAGAGCATACAGAGGAGAATCCCACATCAGAACTGGAATAGAGGCACTGGAGGATACTACTTACTCTTCCAGGCTTATAGTCAGTTATCTTTCTTATACTTCCCACGACCACTTGTTCAGAATTGGGACCACCATAGTCAGTTGTGCCCTTTCACATCAATCCTTATTAATAAAAAAAAAGTCCCACATAAAATTGCCTGTAGGCCAATCTGATGCAAGTATTTTCTCAATTGAGGCTCCCTCTTGCCAGATGGCACTAATTTGTATCAAGTTGACAAAAAACTAACCTGCACAATGGGTCATCTCTGCCTTTACACGAAGAGGAACCTACACAAGGAACGTTTCCACCAAATAATATTTATATCTTCCCCTTCCAAATGTGTCAACAACTAAATCAGCAACAATGCATTTTAAGTAATTTAATTCAGAACTTTACAAACCACTGGGGGATTATTTGGATAGATGATTTCTATTAATGTCCAAGTATTTGCCTGTTTTTCTAGACTTTCTGACCCTCAGGAACAGAAGTTCTGTGTTGGTTACTGAAGTACCTTCCTTTCTTGAACATGAAAAGTGGAACTTTCAAAGAGGAGAGACTCTGAAACAATCTGTCAGATAAATGAGCAAATGAAACACGTTTAGAAAACATTAATTTCAGGTCCTAGAAAAGACCAAAGGTAACCCACCAGATTAATAATTTCAAACTATCACATCAGAGTCATCGATTGGAAAAATATTGGAGGAAAGTAAAAGAGAGTTTTGGTGATGTTGGCTTAATTAGGCAGTGTTGCTATGATTCTTCAACAAACAGGTCACTCCACTGTGCAGTTCACAGCACACATGAGTGAAATCTTTAAAAGGAATATATCTGCTCTTCTTGTCATATAAAATGTTATTAAGAGATCCGTGGTGCGTGATCATTGGCAAATAATTAGAGATAGCTGAGCTTTGGGGACTAACAGTAAATCTACCCAAGATCTAGTAAAGTCATCTGTGGCCATATGACTGCTCTGATCCAGAAAGTCTTGGATGGGATGATAGAAGGAGAGGAAGGAGAAAGAAATAGAAGGGACCAAAATAATATAAATAGAGAAAGAATATACATACTCAGAAAAGAAAAACTCTTGGTGAAAAATAGTAGATGGATTCAATAAAAACCAAGAGGTTGAGCTTTAATTCAATCTCTATAACCTGTTAAGGACAGAATTCAATAAGGTCCTTTCCTAACTGGGCCTCCATTTCTTCATCTGAGTAACAAAGGCTGCAAACTAGAACAACATTTCTCCAAATAATGAATGCTGTGGGTCCATGGGATATCATTAAGTGACATGTAAAGAGAAAAGAGCACCCCTGTGGATAATTAAATTTGTGAAATGCTGGGCTAAGCAATACAAAATGGTGTTTCTTAGCCTTTGAAGTTCTAATACAGTTTCTTTTCTTGTCTTTAAAGGGGGATAATAGAGCCTCCTGATGAAGTTCTTGGGAGAACGCTAAGAGCAGAAAAAAGGGTTGCTCCCATCACTGTGACTACCGTCTCCACCACTGTTATTATTAACCTGGGACATGTAGCAATACTACACAACAAAGCATTCTCCAAATTTAGAAAGTGCTATCCTTACTATATTCATGTTTTAAAAGTCCTAACTAGAAAGATCCACAGCCTCATCCCCCCCTGACATCCTATATATAGTAAACTAAACTTTTAAATACAGGCTACTAGACATTAAGAGAGTGCTAAAAGAACACAAGAAGTCCTAAAGGAATACTTGTTCAATTAAAGAAAATCAATGATTTCTTTATTAAGCTGGGAGACTTTCTAAGTTGCCTGGGTCACTGGCAACTTATTGCTGGTCCCAGCCCTGTCTCCTATCTGTGGGTCTGACATTACAACAGAGAAACATGAACTTTCAGCATGTCTACTATGTGTGCTCTGCATCATGCCCTCCCAGACTAATTCACTCACAATCACCCAGGCCATCAGTTACCTCATTCCTTCCTTCCTTTATTTCTTCATTCAGTAAATATCTACAAAATCTCAGCATTGCTATAGCTGAGAGAAGACTGGAATAGTGTTTCACTCATAGGAATAGCCTTTACAGTAATTATGGTCTCCTCAAGGAGAAAAATATCTTCAGCATTAGAAATGTAAGGCAAATCGTGATAAGGGCCACAGTGTTTGGAATTCATGACCTAACCATGGTTGGTTTTCAAGAGCAGGAGAGTCTACAGGGAGATGCATGTAGTACTTCAATGGCCCTTGGAGAGCTGAGCATGGTGGCTCACACTTGTAATCCCAATGTTAAGGGGGCTAAGGCAGGGAGAATTGTTACAAGCTCATAGGTGTAGTAACAGGCCACTTGTTTGTTTCCTGGCTGCCCAGACTCCCGAAATAATCACACAGAAACCATATTATTTAAATCACTGCTTAACACATTAGCTCTAGCTTCTTATTGGCTAACTCTTACATATTAATTTAACCCATTTCTATTATCTGTGTATGACCACATAATTGTGGCTTACTGAGTAAAGTTCTGTCTGGCTCAGGCAGAGCTACATGGCTTCTCTCTCTGACTCCACCTCCTTTCTCCGAGCATTCCATTTAGTTTTCCCTGCCTAGCTCTGTTCCCGTATAGCTCTGCTATAGGCCCAAAGCAGTTCCTTTATTTAACCACTAATATTCACAGCATACAGAGGGAAATCCCACATCACAAAAGTAACCTAGACTACTACACAGTGTGTTGCAGTATAGCCTTAGCGGTACTGTAAAACCATACATTTTTTTTTAAAAAGCAAAACTTAATTAATTAAAATCACATGGCTCAAAGACACCACAAGAAAACTACAAAAATCAACTAACCTGGGCTCACAGGGACTCACAGAGAATGAACCACCAACCAGAGAGCTTGCATGGGACTAACCTAGACCCTCTACACATATGTTATAACTACAGAATTTTGTTTCTTTGTGGGTCTCCTAAAAGTGAGAACAATGTCTGTCTCTGACTCGGTTACCTGCTTTGGGGACCCTTTCCTCCTATTGGCTTGTCTCTTTCAATCTCAATAGGAGAGGAGGTGCCTGGTCTTACTGCACCTTGCTATCCCATGGCTGGCTGGTATACATGCATGGCCTGCCCTTTTCTGAAGAGAAAAGAGGAGGACTGGATTGGGGAGGAAGAAGTGAGGTTTGGGGTAAGGGACTGGGAGAAGAAGAGAGAGAGGAAGCTGTAAATGGGTTTGGGGAAAAAGTAATAAATTAGTTAATATAAATAAAAGTTTTAAAAAATCACATGGATCTTAAATGTTCTAGCTATGAGATCTTTCAGGCTAAAGGTCCTGGACAAATGCCTGATAGACCATTACACACTAACTACAGTGAAGAAATGTAGGAAGTTAGATGGCATGGTCTGGCATGGCTTGATAATTTGTAAAAGTCCAAGAATTTCATCAAGGATCTGCCTGTAGAGAGAGCCCACCCTTTGGGGGCGGGACGGCCTCGGGCAAATGTTTATAAATTGGGGTGCACAGACGCTGGGTTTTTCTTCCTGTTTGCTGTTTTGGTGCATCGCTGGAACTTCGGTTGCGTGACTGTGCTATTTACATTAAAGTTGTATCATTTTATATCAATTGGTCTGTATTAATCCGATCCGCCTTCATTTGGCGCTCCAACGTTGTGGCAGATTTTCCCTGCACCTGCACCAGGACCCGGGAGGTGTCCTCAGCCGGACCCCCGTGGGTCCCGGGTCAAAGAACTTTCAGCCACCGCCCTGCACGAGGGAACCGATCTAGTCAGCCTTTGCGAGCAAGATTGGTCGCCACCCGCCGACTCTGCTTGCCTCTCCCTGCGTGCTCTCCTCGTCCCCTCTCCCAACAGAGTTTGCACTCAGGGTTAGGGACATCTTTTAATGGTTGGTTTGGGGTTGAGGGGATGGGGAGATGTTTTATGAAATTAGGAGTATGTTCAAAAAAAAAGGGGGGGAGGATTAACTGGTATGATGGGATGATTGGTATTTGTGAGTTACTGTTTTTAGAAAATTGTATTGGTACTGTTTCCTGTATATTGATATATTGAATATTGAATGTGAGTAGTCCTACCTCTAATTTTGTATAAGAGTATGCTTATATTGTATTGATACATCTACCATATTACAATGTACATTTCTACCTCTGATACTATTTATGTAATATTGTTTACATTTAATATGTAATGACATTGTTTACAGATGAAGATCATTGTCTTCATATATTGCACAGTTGTTTATTCTCTTAGTTTTCAAGTTAGATAGGTATTGAGAATTATATGTTTGTCATGTTAATTTTTAGGTTAATCAGGTCTTCTAGTTACCTAGAGATTATATTTAGTATAGATAGTATAATCTTCAGCCTTTTTAAAGAGCTGTAGAAAGATGGCCTTTAATCTAACCTAGAATTCTGTGCCTATGAGACACAATTACTCCTGTCAACGCCACTCTACTCCCGAGAGAACCTTGAGCACCAAAGACACTCCACTGGGAGCTTGTCTTCTTGGCAGAACTGGCCTTTGGGTTAAGAAAAGCCCATACCTCAACTACTGACAAAGATATGAAACAGGATTGTCTTATCTTGCCAAGACAAGGTAGGATAATTCTAAGAAAGTTTCTTGCATTTGATAATGGCATGTCAGTTATGTTAGGCCTTAGCCAAAGTTGGTTGACTCAACATTGCGAACAAGAATTTGGGTGATTGCCCAGGTAGTCAGTTGTCTCTGTCATTTTTGGCACATTTTGGATATTTCTCATTTGTTAAGTAACATTTATTCCCTTCTCAGATCTTTGACGGAGTTGAAAATTATATAATTGTAATTACTCTCTACATTATTTAGACTCCTTGAGATAGAGTGTCTGGTAAAACTTTTGTTCTCAATATTGTTTGTTATATTTATTATTTGTTATTATTGTTTATAGTTGTAGTTAGTTTAGTTCTGTCTTATTTAGACAAAAAGGGGGAGATGTAGAGAGAGCCCGCCCTTTGGGGGCGGGACAGCCTCGGGCAAATGTTTATAAATTGGGGTGCACAGACGCTGGGTTTTCCTTCCTGTTTCCTGTTTCGGTGCATCACTGGAACTTCGGTTGCATGAGTGTGCTATTTACATTAAAGTTGTATCATCTTATACCAATTGGTCTGCATTAACCCGTTCCGCCTTCATCTGCCACAAGCTGGACCTTTGAATTGAGCAGGTAATTTCCCTTATTTTTCCACTTAACTATAACGTATATTAGTGAGAAACAAATAATCATTAATAATAATTAAATTACTCATCTCTCAAACTCCAGGCACAATTTAAAACCCATTGTATACTTTACTTCATTTAATCCCTAAAATTCACTTGTCTCTCAAGTGAAGCAGTTTGACCAAGACTGGATAATAAAAAGGAGTGAAAGAAACTTAGAGCTTTCCCTAGTTCCTCATGACTGCAGAATCAGACCAGATCCTAATTATTGGTAATAAATATGCAATATTTATTTGAACAGTAAAGAAACCAAAGTTTGAGGCAAATTGAGGCAACTCACTGGCTCGAGAACACACATCATGGAGAAACAGAGCTGGCATCCAAACTGGGAGCTATCTGAGTCTCTGGGATAAGATGTGAAATACCATCTCCATCATTACAACAGCAGTAGCAGCATCAGCAACAATTGTGAACAACACAACACTGTTTCCATCACACTGTCTACATTAGGTCCTCACAATAGCCCTGCAAAAAGGCTGCAAATAAGAAGAGAAGCACGTCATCCACATAGTGACATATAGGAAAAACCAAGGTTTGAACTAAAGATCCCCAGGTTCTAATTCTCCTTTAATATAGAGGTGCTAAGGGGTTGAATTATGAAAGTTCAAGACTACCCATGCCCCTTACACAATGGAGACAATAAGTGATATGAATCTCAAACACACCTTGTCTGAAACACAAAATGTTCCCCTGGTAATGGCTCCTGGTTGGATCATCTGTTATTTTCTTTGTATAAACTAAGTGGGTGTTGAGGGATTCATAAAATGAATGACACATAACTTGCTCAGTGTTTAAACTGACTCATCTGTATATATAGTTATGGAAGACAATTAAATAGCATGAGTACCCGGTTTATGACTGTGGCTGTATCTTCAAAAGAGAAGCAAAATTGAAAGTAGCTCATAAAATTGTGGCAGGTGAATTCCAAGATAAACCTTACAGACAGACTACTTTGTAGAGTTTGAATGAAAGAAGTCCTGTGAATTTTCTTTAATTTCTACTATTTTGTGTTTGTAAGCTTCTTCTTAATAATCACTATCATCTTCTCAAATGTGTGGCCATTTTCTAAACTAGAAATGATCAAAAGACTTGCAGGATTAAAAGACGCCAACAATTGTCTAATAATGTGTGTCAGTGATGCTATTTTCTAATGGATCCTTTGGCTTGCTTTTATTCAGTGCCAAAGAAAAAATGCTTACTAGATAGCTAGAATTGTTCTCTTGAAAATTGAAGGAAGACATATTTTGGCTAATAGCTTTGTAAAAGAGTTGGTTAGGAAATAAGAACCACTGCTAAGTGGCAAGATAAGTGTGCAATTAGTGACAACTGTGTAGGAAGTAAAGAGCAGGAAAATATTACCGTGAGTCTCGGCTAATGACATAAAAATAAAACCTCCCCGGTCTTGAGGCAATCTCTCTTCAGTCTCCTTGCTTTATATCTTGAGACTTTTTCAACTGGTTGCAGGCCATAGGAAAACAAAAGCCAAATGTGTCATTCATCTTTCCCCCGCACTTGAGATTGCAATGGGAGGTAGAAGGAAGTTATTTTAAAAATGTGTTGCATCTATAGCCCATAAAAATATTAATAATGCTATTTAATACAGTGTAGTATAAACTAGCATTTCTTAGAGTTATTAGGAGCCAGGGGCTCCTCTGCTTTGTTCATTCAGGCATCACTAATTGCAAGAGTGGCTTATGTTATGCAACGAGACCCAGAAAATTATAGAAGGTCATACAGATTATCAGTGGCCATCTGACCAGAAGCCTGTTCTCTTAGTGAATACTCTGTGTGCCACTTTTCCTTCTTGTTCTTTCCCCCAGGCTGATGAATTCAGTGGAAGCAGCAGAGAAACCACATTAATGGCTACACTATGATTTGAAGGTTACATAAAGATGTATTTTTCAAGGAGAAAGCTCTTAGACACAGAGAAGTGCCCTGGGTACTGAAGCCACAGGATTCCAAGTGATGTCTCTTTCTAGAATCTTTCTAGAATGTTAAAGTTAGCCAGTGATGGAGAAGTAATCCATGACTTAAAATGATGGTACATCAGAACACATATAATCCAGTCAAATTCCCATGATTCTTAAAGGCAAAATATGAAGGTCAATGAAGTGTTCAACTCAGTCCAATTTCCCAAACAGGCTAAACCCACATCTGGAATCTGACTCACACATCATCCTGCACAACCTCCTTCCTCTTCTAGTTAGCAATACCATTACTTTTTTCTAGGGTACCATCATTTACATATTCACTCCCAGAGCATGAGTGAGAGAGGCCCTGACCAATGGGATCCAACTACAGGTAAATGGGGATGAGGAATTCTTTGTCTGGAAAGACAGTGATTCAGAGGTGTTCTGGGACATCTGACTACTACATGTATGGAGGTTGCCTGGAAACCACACTGGACAGAGACAATGACAGCATGAGACCAAAGTCCCACTGAAACTGAGTTCTGGCTGTGCCTGCGGCTAATGGCTGGACTCATGAGTCATATAAGTCAGGTGATTCCTTTTTGCCTTTAGATATGTTTATGCTTCTCTAACTTGCAACGGAAAGTATCCTAATGTAGTGTATTTTGATCTTTTTTTATCAGTATGGAAACCCAGATGCCAAGTAACAGATGGAAGCAAAGATCCACAGCTGCTACCAATGTATCCACCATCCAATTCATCTACACCGCATGGGAAAGGAAAGATTAGATCCCAGAAAGAGGAGAAACTTGAGGGAATGAACATCTAAAACCCTTCACTCACGCAAGGGCACAAACCAAGCATTGAAATTAAAATTATGTGGTGAAAAAATGGGCAGGAGTTCCGGAATAAATAATTCTTTCTGTTCCCCTCATAATGTGATAGATTTATCTGGGTGAGAATAAGCTACACAATGAAACAAAGAGAAGAAAAATCAATTCAAATTATCCCACCTCCAAGCAAATCATGTGCCATTTTAGCAATGAGAGAAAACTTGAAAATGATTTCACATGTTTCTGTGTTTTACATAATACATCTGCTGTGTTATCTGAAGCACCAGAGTCTAAAATTATGTTCTCAAACGGTTCTCTTCACATTGAAACTTTGTTACCATTTTGCTCTAAAAGGAGGAGGGAGCAAAGGGAAAGGAGCACCAAAGAGTGGTCAATGGGGGAAAATGTCTAGATCTGAGTCTTGTCTCAGCTCTTGTCATATTTGTGTGGTTTGGGGGAAAGCCCACTGGCCTTTGATCTTGAAGGTATCCCCAAGTTTGGCACTAATTTAAAGATACCAGATTTTTTTCCTAATAGTTAAGATCTTCTTTGCTAATTCAGCATCCCCTATAGCCCGTACTGATTGCCACCAAATGCCTCCAATCTTGTTATAAGCCGGTTGGATGATCCTTTCCTCCACCTGTCCACATCATACTTCCTGTTGTACAATCACTTCAAGCTGTCCTCTGCAAACTTCTCTTAGCTTTCAAGGCACAACTTGTGATTTCCTTCTATGTTTTCAGAGCCTAGAACAAGAATACATCAGTTGTCACCCAGTCCAGTCCCAGCTGCATCCCACCGTATTGATTTATATGGTTAGCCACTGTGAACCCATGACCTTATAGCAGAGGCAGAGACTCACAGAGATTTCTGATCACTGTCAGGTATGAAGGTGGAGGTGCAATGATGTACGACTTGTATCTGAAATGTTCCTGAAGGTTAGGGTGTTAAAAGTTTGAGACTCTCAGTCGCTGACCATCAAGGAAGTAACTGGATCATAAAGGCTCTGGCTTCATCAGTAGCTGAACCCACTGAAGACTGAAGAGTGCGCCTAGGTAGAGGAAGCAGGTCACTAGGGTGTGTCCTGGAAAAGCACAGCCAGTCCCACTTCATTCTTCTCTCTTTCTGTTTCCTGATTGCAATGTGGTGACCAGCTTGCTGACATCACACTTTTGTACTGTGTCCTGCAATTCCAAATACTTGAAAGCAGTAGAGCCCGTGGATTGTAGAATGCAGTTCCAAAAAAAAAAAAAAAAAACAAAACATGATCCTAAACGTGCATTTTCTTCTTCACACTGTTTTTCTCAAGGTTCATTTCTTTTTGTCATGGTGATGAAAAGCTCAATTATCATCATTTCTGAAAAATTATACACACTGGCAACCAAACCAAATGCAGATTCAACCACACCAGACCCCTGGATCTTACCTTACATCACCTCAGCAATTACCTGATCTAAAAGAAGCCCCATTTATCTACAATTTCACTTTGCATGGAGTAAGCAACCCTCAGTCTAAAAATATTAACACGTATTTGTCTTGACTCGTTAAGCTACCCATATAGTATCTTGTTCTAATTATATTTTATAATTTATATTACTCTCTTACTATGACTAATTCATAAATGATAATGTATCATAGTTTTGATTGCACAGGGGAAAACACTATGTATAGGAATTAGTGCTGACTAAGGTTACAGGTATTGTCTTGGTTATTTTTCCCATTATTGAGACAAAATAACTGGATAAAAAACAACGTAAGAGAGAACGGGTTTATTACGGCTCACAGTTTAAGTGTATGTCACATTGGCTCTTCAGTCAGGAAGCCAAGAATGACAAACCTTTGTGCTCAGCTAGGCTTCTTCTTTTTATGTCGTACCAAACACAAGGGCAAGTGAAGGTGTCACTCTCCATTAGAGGGGATATCCTGACCTCAACTAACCTAGTCAGGATGATTTCTCCTAACTATGCTTAGAAGCTAAGCTAACTAAAATAATCCCTTATTGATACACCACAAGATTTGTTTCCTAGGTGAGTCTAGAACCTGCCAGATTCTCAACAGACACTAACCATCATAAGTGTGGCATGAATAATAAAAACCCAGAGACAGATATTGGGGTAAAAGCTGAAGATCAGAAAAGCAAAGCAGCTAAGCTGCTGCAGAGCTCTTATCTCTGTGAAATCTTCAGACTGAAAGGAGAGCAAGTTCCTGTCTCATCCCACCTTATATACCTCTCTAGTGCTAGGATTAAAAGCATGCCCCACCACTGCCTGGCCTCTATGGTGTGGCTGCTGAGAAAGGTGTGTGCCACCACAGCTAGCTTTGCATTCTGATCTTCAGGCAAGCTTTATTTGTTAGGTAATAAAAAATATCCCTTTATCTCCCATTTTTGTCAAATATAAGAAGTTTATAACTAATATAAAAAACTATATACAATAAATATAATAACTATATGCAATACATACAGGCAATAAATACATCAGTAATGTCTTGTCAATTTTTATTTGGCAAATCCAGAGAAAATGCTCCATTATATATCGTATCTTGGTGAGTCCAAAATTTTGTACCTAATTTACTTTCTGTCATAACTTGCATTATCATTTAAAACTATCTTTTGATATCTTTCAACCTTATACACTTTACACTTTAGTGAATTTCTTTTATGAGTTTCATTAACAAGGAATCTATAACTATTGAGTCTTTAACCTCCCTAGAGATCTGAGAAAGAAACAATATTAACTGAGTAAGCATGAAGTGTGAGCAAATGACTTCCAAAAAAAAAAAATGTGAGTAATGATAAAAACAAACAGCTGGCTGTCTGGACAGTCATCCAAGGTTCTTCTAAAATGTTGGGGCATCCATCTTCAGCCTAAAGGCCTAGAATATTTGACAAACTTTTCTATGAAATGGGATTTTTGAAGAACTGACCTGCCTTGTCTTGACAAGATTTGGCAGTTACTCTCTTTTGTGCCCAGCATGTCCAATTAAAACAGCATACTGTCAGCACTCAAGGCAAGAGCTTTTTCTTGCCCAGTGCCTAACTTTTGTCACAAAGAAACTAAACTCCATGTGGAGTTTCTTCAATGCCCATTTTCTTCTTTAAAGTAGATTGGTGCTGTAAGGAGCAGTCATGTCTTATTGTCATTTTAAAAGCCCTATATTTTTAAAACATTATAAACGCCATATTCTGTAGACCTCTGAAGTGTTTGAAAATGACCTGTCTATTTAAAATAGATCTGTTTGACCTTGAGAACATACCTAATATGGCTACAAGTTTAATTGTTATAAATGACTAATTACTAACCTGTATTTTATTATCCTAAACAGTTGGTAATAATGACTTTCAAGAACTAGAAATCTGTAATATATTTTTAAATGAATTGCATAGGTACCATACCTTAAACAAGATTAGACTGGAGAGGGAGGGGGAGAGGAGTGGGGGGAGGGGGAGAAGGGTGGGAGGAGGGGGAGGGAAATGGGAGGCTGGGAGGAGGAGGAAACTTGTTTTATTTCCTTTTCTCAATAAAAAAAAGAATTAAAAAAAAGAAAAGAAAAAAGAAAAAAAACAAGATTAGAAATATATCTCTAGTATGTTCTAACAAAAATATCTTAAATTTGTATCAACACACAAAATTTGAATACAATATATAAAAGTCCAATCCAATGTAAAATATTTAAAACTACTAGTCGGTTTTTAAAAGTAGATTCAATGATCTACCATTTTATCTTATCATATCTATATTCTCCATATTTTTCTTATCAGAGTAGATTCAGTAATCTACCTTTATATCCTATCACATCTGTAGCCCCCTTTTTATTTTTAAAACAAGAAATTTGATTCTAAATTCCTTTGTTCAACTTTCTTCCTGACAGTAACCAATAACAACTTGTAACCAACCCCCTTAAACAATGACAAATATTTATAACCCATTCAATGACGAAAAATCCCCACCTCTTGGGAATGTGGATGTTATATTCTTAAATTTAGTTTCCTGCTGTCTGGGGGTGGGGAATGTTAATCTGAGTATTTTATTGCTGTAACAAATCATGTTCCCATGAATTCATTGCTATGTTAGCAAAATATGGCTTTAATTATCATCTCTGTCCTTCTGGCCCTATACATTTGACCCATCTTGTGATCTGTTTTAACTGAGATGAAGTTTCAGTCCCTAAAAACTGAACATTTGCCTCCTGAAGAGGCCAATTTGGATGCTAAGATTCTGGTGAAATTATTGGTCACATCTGCACCTGTGTCTATCAGTCCTTCAATGGCAATGTCATTTATTCCTATTTTTAATTTTACTCTTTGTTCATTGATAGAAGTTTGTCAAAATACTTGGCTTATAGATTCTCCTGTATTTTTTGTTCTCTTTTCTATAACTGTTCTATTATCCAGAGATGTATGGTGTCTTACAATAGGCATTAGGTTCTTTAATTGCTCTGGGAAGGAAATGATTGAATCATATTTGACACAGGGGCCTGCAAGAGCTCCTTAAATAGTTTCCCATCAGCAAAGGATTACCTTGAATGTATTTTGTTTATGTACATTCATTAGTCCAATGCTTGCCTTTGCCACGCTTTCTGCATAATTCAGAAGGGGGGCATTCTGTTTGGATTATGTTTAGAAAAAACATTGCTTTTAGGAATGCCCTGTTTACAATCCCTTTTTAGGTGACCTTATTTGCCACAATCATAATACTTGAGATTTTAATATTTCCTCAAACCACTGGAAATCACCTCTCTTATTCAAGCATCATCATGGTCATAAAAGTCAATGTTTATGGTATTATGGATCCATTCCTCCAAGGGTGCTGACCTTGACTTTAAAGTCCTAATTATCCTTTTGTATTGAGAATTAGCATTTTTGGAAGCCAGAGATTCAATTCTTTGTCCAGCTTCTGAATTTGGTATCATCTGTTTATTGCTGAAGTCAATTTTTGTAAGAAATCCATGAAGACTTCCTTTGAACCCTGTATAACTTTAGTAAATGACTTGGTTTTCTTTACTACTTCTCCAATTCTGTCCTAAACATTCAAAGATGCTCTGTGGCATAAAGCCAGGATATGGTCATTATATAACAATTGCCTTTCTATGGTAATTTCTCCTTCTCCAAGAAGTTTATCTTGGGATATTTACATACCTCTACCTTTACTCCATTGTTCAATAGTCTTAGCCTATTGTCTGAACCAAGTACTCCATTGTAATGTAGACTAGACTCTATAAACAGCTTTAACCAAATCTATCCAGTCTTTAGCGATAATTCTATTACAAACTGATGACAATTTAACATTTGATTCACAAAATGTGAATGCATGCTACAGTTTCCTTGAATCTCCTTAAATCTAACATTGGCACAGGAGTCTAATTAGCTCTTACAGAGCCTCTATCATTTGGCAATTCCTGTAAAATTACTGGATATATTCAGGTTGGTTGTTTGAAAACATTAGGCAGTTCCTCTCTAAGTTTGCAATGCTGAAATTGTTTCTTCCTTAAATTCCTCTATCTGGATCTGAATCTCTCTATGATCTGTTTTATTAAGTTTTTCTAAGGCTTGTACCTTGGCAGTTAAACCAAAAAAAATTTAAGAGATAAACCAGGAATTATCTAAGTGACAACAAGGACTGTCTAAATAATTATTAACAATACATCAATCCCCATTAAATTGATTATCCCTTCATTTAGTTGTTGTATTTTTAAGTCATGCATTACATAATCACACAGAAGCCTAACCTTCTCCATCATAATTGTGTTCCCATTTCTAAAGGGGAAAAAACCTCTCTCCAATGTGGGATTTCCCTCTGCATTCTGTAAATACCATTAGTAAATAAAGAAACTGGCTTGGCCTGATAGGGCCGAGTAGAGCTAGGCAGGGAAAACTAAACTGAATGCTAGAAGAAAGAAGGCAGAGTTAGAGAGAACCCATGTAGCCCCAATGGGAGACAGACACCGGAACTGCCACAGCCTTCTGATGATACACAGATTAATGGAGATGGGCTAATTTAAGATATGAGTTATCCAGAAAAACCCTAGAGTCATTGGCCAAGCAATGTTTTAAATAATATAGTTTTCTTTGTGATTATTTCGGGTCTGAGCTGCCAGGCAGCTAGGAAATGAACAAGCAGCCTCCTACTTCATCTCTCCTTTAACTAATTCCTCCCCTTTAAAAATTCCAATTATCTTAACAAATCTGCCAACAATGTCAGTAAACTGTGAAAGCTAGCATGTTTGACTGGAGAACACAGGCAGTGAACCGCCTGACTGAGGACAGTTGCTGCTGCTAGCATATAGCCATGCACTATGCATGGCACTCCAAGGAGAGGGGATATAAAGAAAGTCCACAATCCACAGTGGAGAGAGAGAGAGAGAGAGAGAGAGAGAGAGAGAGAGAGAGAGAGAAATGCACAGAGGATTATACAGAAAAAGCACATGTGGTGGGGCCTGCTTGAAGGCAGAGCCAGCTGGTCTAGGGTGGATAAGTCCTGTGACATTTGGAATTTTGGTGGCAGCTGGAGTCTGTTTCAGAGAAGCTACAATAGGAAATTCCCAAACTCACCCAGAGGCTTGGGGAGAAAGAAAAAGAGAGGCTAGGTGGCCAAGGCAAGTGCCCTGGGAGCAGCTCCAGTGACAGTGCCATGTGCAGCTCGGGCCTGTGCCAGAGGCTATAATACCACAAGCAATGTGTGTGTGTGTGTGTGTGTGTGTGTGTGTGTGTGTGTGTGTGTGTGTGTGTGAATTCCTGCCCCATGTAGGGTGTCAATATGTAACATGAGTAATAAAAGCCCAGAGACAGATATTGGGGTTCAAGTTGAAGACTAGGAAAGCAAATCAGACAGCCACTAGAGAGCTCTTACCTCTATGAATCTTCAGACTAAAAGAGAACAAGTTCCTGTCTCATCTCACTTTATATTCCTCTCTAAGGCTGGGATTAAAGGCATGCACCACCACTGCCTGGCTTCTATGGCTAACTAATGTAGCTTCTGGGATTAAAGGTGTGTGTCCCCAGTGCCTGGACTGCATGGATGACCAGTATGGCTAGTTTTGCCCTCTGATCTTCAGGCAAGCTTTATTTGTTAGATTATTAGCAAAATATCACTATAACAAGCATCCACCAGAGATCTTAGGAGGTTATCTCCCAAGAATAAGAGATTGCTGTGTATTTAGTGTGCCATCTCCCATTCTGAATCTTTTCAACTCCGTTTGAAATCCTACTTTAGGAACCCATTGATACAACCTCAGCTGGGCGAAGCAACAATCAAATATCTCAGATCTCTTGTATCTTGTGTCCTACAATTATTTCAAAAGTATGTCATTTCCCAGATGTAAGGTCTGTGAAGGAAAGAAATCAACTGTTATAGTAATATAGTAATAAGTGTCTTCATTCCAGAGATGTCAAAAGTAAACATCCTAACCAAAAATCTCTCCTGAATGCCAATGATGCCTCAGAAATTTGTTTTCATGGGATACTTTTCTTTACCAGAATCATACATGGTATGATTCTACCATGAGAAGAGAGTTGTTTGAAGAGACTTGTTGAGGAGACCAATTTTAGAACATGGGAAATCTAGTGTTCAAATGATGAAATACAACATGTTCACCCAAAGGATGTGAGAAAAGACCTCTCATTTCCACGAGAAACATTGATTGTGGTATGAGTCTCCATTTTGGTTTAGTATAAAAAATAAATTCCCCATGAACTTAACACACAGCAATTATATATAAATATTATAAGTAAGTATTATAAGTAGGAGTTTTTGTTTTCACTTCCCTAAGCTGTTAAGTGTTTGGAGAAAAAAAAGGAAGAAAAGCACATAAGATCCTTTAGGTATGGTGTTACAAATTCATTTCTGTTGTTGCAACAAATACTCTGACAAAAAGCAACATAGAAAATAAAAAGGATAATTTGGCCTACAAATTCCAGGCTACCATTCATTATTGGTGCCTTCTATTGCTTTTCTTCCTTTTTTTCATTTTATTTAGTGTATTTTTCAACTCATAGATTTCAGTTTGATTCTTTGAACTGGTTTCTTTTCTCTGTTAACTTTCTCTATCCAAACACTGGCCTGTTCTATGCATTCTTTTGAATGATGAGTTTCTTTAAAGGAAAAGAAACAAATAACAATTTTTCATCATGGCTTCCTGTCCCATCACAATGAGACTTCTGCTGTGCTTTTTGGACCCAAGCCATGATACTCACTTCCAGTTCCCATGCTCTGACAAAATCTTTACTTTTGTTTTTTGTTTTTGGAGACAGGGTTTCTCTGTGGCTTTGGAGCCTGTCCTAGAACTAGCTTCTGTTGTAAGAGAAGTGGCAGTAGGCCTGCTTTTCATCCTGGCCATCTGGCTAGCTAGGCCCCCGAAATAAACACATGAAAATTGTATTGATTAAACACTGCCTGGCCCATTATTTCTAGCCTCCTATTGGCTAACTCTCACATCTTGATTTAACCCATTTCTAATAATCTGTATGTTACCACGAAGCCATGGCTTACCGGGAACGATTCAGCAAGTCTGACCTGGCAGCTTCATGGTGGGTGGCCCTCTGCCTGCCTTTTTCCTCCCAGAATTCTGTTCTGTCTACTCCACCAGCCTAAGGGCTGCCCTATCAAAAGGCCAAGGAAGCTTCTTTATTCAACCAATGAAATCAACACAAATGCAGAAGGACCTCCTATGCCAAGCTCCTGTAGACAAGGCTGGCCTTGAACTCACAGAGCTCCACTGTCTTTGTCTCCTGAGTGCTGGGATTAAAGGTGTGTGCCACCGCCACCAGGCTCCCAAAATCTTTATCTCTTCCCACCAGCCAAGATCTTTCATTTCCAAGCCTATTTGGACACCTGCTGCTCCCAATCCTCACCAGCTCTCTTCATGGATGAGTCCTTCCTGTTCATTTTTCCAGTCTCAGCTAATGAACCACCCTCTTCTGGAAGCTGTGATCACCACCCCTTCCCAAGCACTCAGACCACTGCAGGTGTCTTCATTTTGCCACCACTGTCGTTTCTTTCAAATGCATCATTTGTTTATTAGCTCAGTTGTTAATTGACCATTGGCCCTTTCTACATAAAAGGCCATACAGGCATGACAACAGGAGAGACACGGGGCATTGACATCCTATGCTGAATCCCTGCAGTTCCCAGCACATACCCAGCTGTGTTTTAGGTGAATAAACCCAGAAGCAGATTCTATGTGCTATTTCCTAGACAGATCTGACCATACAAGACCCTTCTTTTGAAATATTTATTATAGTTCAAAGAAAGTATATATCCCATAGGCCATAACATTTAAAAAGGAAAAACCAAACCAAATGAAATCCTCCTATTAGTTTAAATAAAGGACTTTTAAATTATCCTGTTTCTATTTATGATTTTTAAAAAAACAGCTGTGATTTAAAATTAATATTGTGGAACAGTTCTGATGAAACGTTTAAATGTACCTAAATGTACCTAATTAGGATAATTATGATCCATTAGATTAATTTAAAGGTGTCTAGAACTTTTATGATTTAAGGAATATAAGGGTTTTTTCTTTCAAAAAAACTACAAAAGCCAAACTTCTACTCTAGAAGAGATTCTTGTTTTAAGTATTAAACAGTTATTGGAATGTCTAAATTTTTCTGTGTGCTAGCTTGAGTCCTTAAGAAAAATAGTAGAATGGGAGTTGTGGGCTAAACCTACTGTTATCAAGATTCTGAAGTCCTAACACCCTGGCTCTCAATGTGAGCTCCTTTGGAAGTAGAATCGTTGCAGAAGATCAGGCAAAGGGAATGGAATGAGCTAAATCCAATATCTGTGTTCTTAAAGAGAGAGAAAACTGAGATACCAAGAATTGAGGGCAGGTGATGTGAAGACACAAGAGGACACTATCCATAGGAAACCAAGGAATCCCTGACTACAGATGGGAGGAGAGAGAAATGGAGAAGGCTCCAGAAGGAAGAAATCCTGCAGATACTTCAATCTCAAACTTACAGACCTCAGAATTATAAGACAATACATTTGTTGTTCTCAAATATATGTATTACATTGATTGATTGGTTGATTGGTTGATTGATTGATTGATTGATTGATTGATTGATTTGAGTGGGGTACAAGTATGCCATAGAACATGGGTGGAGGAAAATGACAACTTGAAAGAATTCACTCTTAGCCGGGCGATGGTGGCGCACGCCTTTAATCCCAGCACTCAGGAGGCAGAGGCAGGCGGATCTCTGTGAGTTCAAGACCAGTCTGGTCTACAGAGCTAGTTCCAGGACAGGCTCCAAAGCCACAGAGAAACCCTGTCTTGAGCCGGGCGATGGTGGCGCACGCCTTTAATCCCAGCACTCGGGAGGCAGAGGCAGGCGAATCTCTGTGAGTTCGAGACCAGCCTGGTCTACAGAGCTAGTTCCAGGACAGGCTCCAAAACCACAGAGAAACCCTGTCTCGAAAAAAAAAAAAAAAAAAAAAAACCCTGTCTTGAAAAACAAAACAAAACAAAAAAAACAAAAAAAAACAAGAATTTACTCTTTCCTTCTACTATGTAGGTACCAAATATCAAACTCAGATCATAAGCAAATACCTTCACCTTCCCTACCAGGCTATATGATCCTGTTTTTAGGTTATCTAGTGTCTAATACTTTATCCAGGCAACCTAAGGAACTCACACAGTAGATTAGATCTTTGGGAAATTAATTAGGCATGATACCCAAGAGATAAAATAAAAATGACATCAAAGGAGGCTATCACCGATTTCAATGCTATGAAGACTGTACCTTATTAGCTGGAAAAGGAAGGTTGGGCTTAAAAAAATCTTACACTGCCTCTCAGTTCTAGGAATGGTTGGCTGCTCCTATGTAACACTTACTAATCAGTGATGTCCTGGATTTCCCATCAGGTCTCACTGAATATCTTGACCAAGCTCAGATATTCACCATAACTGGTGACAAGCATCACATGGGCATTGTATTTACAACTAATACACTGAGGAGCCATAGTGCCTGGCAACAAGCATGATCAAAGATCTGAGCCATGTTTTTTCACTGTTATCACTTTCTAGCCATGCTGACATCATAAAGATCATGTGGCAAATGATGCTACAGATCATGAGGTCTTTCTCCCAAACCTGCCAAATGCTCAGCAGTCAAATGCTAAGACAGCTAAATCAAAAGACTAGACCTGTCGACCCCTCAGCTTTTGCTACTTACCAATTGTGGCTCTTCTACAGTCAAGTAAGCTCTTTGAATGTAAATTTCCTCTTCTGCCTTGCAGATATCATCATACTATTGAACTTACAATGGTACTGTGAGCTTTAATGAGTGGAGATGGGGAAATTGCTCAGCATAGTATCCGTATGTCATTATAAACCAACAGAATACATGTGATTAAGCCACTGCAGTAGTTACTGTTGGTTTTATTAAGGCAGAAAACTCTTTAAGTTGTGGTTAGGTATTCATTTTTCCTGCTGCATGCTATTCCTTATATAATTAACGTCTTCTGTAAAGAACACTAATGGTTGGTTAAGTTATCATCACCTGCTACCTGCTATATAGTTGTAAATCTAGAAACAATCAATTAAAGATGTCATTCAATTCCCAAGCTGGGGATATGGCTCAGGGGATAATAGGGCTTCCTGCACTAACATAAGGACCTCAGTTCAATCACCAAAATCCACACTATTGGAAGTGGAAGCAAGAAAATTGTTGGGGACTGCTAGCAAGTCATTCTAACCAGTAAGTCCATGTTCAGTGAGAGACGTTGACTCAAGTAAGGAGCCTGAAAGTGCAATAAAAGGGTATCTCACCTCTTCCTCTAGTCTCTGAACATATGCATACATGTGTATCACCTCACATGCATGCACCATGCAAGCATCATACACTATACACACAGTAACATGAAAGATGCCATTTTCTGACTAGCATCAGGGATAGTGACATATTTGTGGTAATTGGATGGTGGTCATCTCTCCATCCAAGCTTCCATGGAAGAAGCCATATTCCACGAGGACCATGCAGCCATAGTTGTCTCTGTATGGGCTACATCGGCTCATGTTCATTACTTCAGTGCCACTTTCTCACAAGCTACCCTCTAGCCCATGCAGGTCTTTCTAACCTCCTGCGCTTTGCTCAGAATGTCCGCCCTCCTCCCCCAACTTCACCTTTACTTGGTCAGCTCATTCTTCAGTGTCTTAAACACCCCTCCTTAAGAGGCTCCTTGTACCTTCTCTGAGGTCTGTGGAGAATCACTAAGTCAATGTTCAAACCCAAAGTTATGATCATTTCACCAACACAGTCCTCAAGTCCTATAAATAGTACCAAGGTACCAGTCTTGACCTGCCAGGAATGACCATGTCTGCCCTGGTGGAGTTATCTGAGAGCTAAAATTGGAGAGCTTTGGCTTTGCAAGAATTGGACTCTCCAGATCAATATGCGTGTATCTTCTTGAACAACTGTAAGCAGGGTTTCTATAGTTACAGTCCCAATAGCCAAGGCTAACATATTTACCTTTATCACCATCATCACTGTCATTGGCAGCATCAGTGTCATTACTACCATCATTGGCATGCCCATTGCTATTATTGCTGTCATGTAACCCTATGCCTCCAGTATGTGTATATGGGGACCTGGCAGACATTGGGTGGGCCTGATGACAAATCAGGACTTTAGCCAGATAAATGGGCCAAGGACTTGCAACAACAGAGGTGAGAGTCCTACACCAATTCCATTGCCCTTAACCTTCAGCTGCACTCATTTTTCACAGTCACCCAAACCATTTCACAAAACTTTGAATACCCATTCATCCATCCACCTGATGTCACCAGGAGTGATTTAGAAAGATTACAAATCTTCCGTGACTTTCCATTGTCCTCAGACTAGACAAAACTCTTGTCTGAGATCCCAGGGCAGCCTTTACTTGGAACACCATGACATTAAGTTTCTATTTGGGGATGGTGACAATGTGGGGGAAAGGGGTGGAATGCACCATCTAGGCTAAGTCATCTGTTTCTCCAATTAAATGGTTCCAAGTGATTGACTCAAGGATGAGCATTTAACTTTAGCCCATTTAGATGTGTAGGTATCTGAAGATAGAGAGCTGGGATCTAGATCAATGGTAAAAATATCTGCTTGGTATGTGCAAGACCCTGGGTCCCATCCCTGACATGGCAAAAACAGAACAGACAAAAGGGAATCTTGTATTTTAGCATACACCCATGATCTCAACCCATACCTCCCACCCCACCCCTCGGTAACTCAGAAAAAGAGAGTGAGTGAGTTCCAGGCCAACCTGGGTTACATAGGACAACTCTGCCTCAAATAAACAGATAACAAAACAGCAAACAAAATTGAGAATATTTGTTGTGAATTTTAAGAAAAATTTCTGCTTTCTTATGAGTGTGATGAGTAGCTGTAAAACCTGAGAACTCATGACAAATATCCCATCAAAGGTGCATCAGCCTTGGAAACACTTTGAGTCTGGGAAAGGAAGAGCAAGTAGCCAGGAAAATGCCTGTGTCTCCATGATATGCCGATTTCCTTGACCAACCCTCCTCTGGAGTCAGATACTTCTCATTATATGAATTAATAAATCCATTTGTAGCACAGGGTTTTCTGCAAAATAAAAATGAAGCATACTAGGACACTGATAGCTATATACCTCCCCCCCCCAAAGACTTCAAAGTTTCTGAAGATCTCTCTCTCTCTCTCTCTCTCTCTCTCTCTCTCTCTCTTCCCTTCCTCTCTCTGCCACACACACATACAGATACCAAATACACACACACAAAAATTGGTTTATTACCTTGGATAGGCAATTTTATGTTTTCTAGGAATATTATTAATCTGTGGGCTTTCTGTTGTTTTATATTTTAAATTCTATCTTTAGCTGATCATACATATAAAAAATAAGCTTTTAAATAAACTTGGCTGTTTTCTAAAAAGAAACATGCTCATTAAGAAAAAATTTAGGACATTAAAAATATAACAGGGAGAGTCAGTGCTAACATTTGGAGCTTATGTTATGCCTTTTTATAGTTTTAGGTATTTTTAATGTGTCTTAGCATATACAATATAGAAACAATATTTTTGCCTGTGATTTTTTTCATTTGACATTAAAAATATTTGTGTGGATCATTAGAAATCTTGTGCAAGCAGGGTATTGGTGGCACACACCTTTAATTCCAGCGCTCAGGAGGCAGAGGTAGGTAGAACTCTAGGAGTTCAAGGCCAGCCTGGTCTACAAGAGCTAGTTCCGGGACAGACTCCAAAGCTACAGAAAGAAGCCCTGTCTCCTAAAAACAAACAAACAAACAAACAAAAAAAGGTGGTGGGGGGAAGCTTTACAACCATCCTTTCAACTGGTTTTATGACTTCGCACTGAGTACTATTATTTCTTAAGGTTACATGAAATTAAATGGTGGCTTTTGTGGGTTTTTTTTTTTTTGTTTTGTTTTGTTTTCTTTCTCTTTTTGCAAAAGAACTCTTACTCACAAATAAAGGAAATGACCACCCGTGGTAGAAATGCTCATCACCAACAGCAGGGAAAGCCACGGGGTTAGGGTGGGGTCTTGGGGAAGAAGGTAGAAGTAGAGCAGGATGCTCTCATGCTCTAAGTAGACACTTCTCCCTCACTCCTGTCAGCATCAGCTTTTTGGTACTTAGGCTATACTGAGGCTGAGGGCCACCTGTGTGCTTCCTATTCCATGTGCACAGAGACCTCCTCAGCTTAATCCTGTCAGCAACTTTCCAAGACAAGGGAGCTCACTAGGGCAGCCTCGCTTGAGCGTTCATCCTTAGTACAGTCCTCTTTTTCAGCTTATGGGGCTGTGACAGAGGGGATGTGCATAAGATCTTACACTGGCAGGGAACCTCACCATATTGATGAGAAGGTTTCACAGAGAAACAGAGCTCCATGAGCTTTGAGAAAAATGCCAACTACTTACCACAGCCATGCCTAGGTCACTCTCTCCAAGGCCCCCACCCCTCCCCTCACCCCAGTCTTACTACAGTCCTCACACTAAGCACTAATCTCTAAACAGTTCCCAGACAACACTAACTTTTTATGCAGAGCTTCACAATGATCAGATAAAAAGGTACATTGTTTACATTTTATTTATTTTTTTTCTCATTTCTGTCTGATTTCTCCAGACCAGATTTAGCTGAAGCCAGCCTGGGCTCATTTGCAAGGCCACATGGGCTTGTTCATCATCTCACATACAAAATACTTCCCTCCACATTAGTGTCCTCTTCCTAGTTGATTCATTAAGCTTTAGATGTACCCTACATGCCTGTGGCAACCCCAGTGCTTGGGGGAGATTGGGGTGTGTGCCGCTACGGTGAAGGAGGTGGGATAAGAGGGGTGAAGGATTTCAGTTACTCCTCTGGATTCCCCTGCTCTTCTTGTAAACACTCACTGAGAAGCCTCTGAAGTTCACAGGCTTCTGAAGGGCACAGTTAATAAACGTGTGTCTCTAAGGAGACCCAGGAAGCCCGCACAGCCTGTTGCTTGCCAATCCAACCTGCAGCACAAACACCTCTTATCTGTTAACTGTTCCTAGTCTGATCAGAAATTGGTGAAGGGGCAGCAGCCCCAAAGGAGCTCCTTCCCCTAGAAACTGTCGGGAAAATAATAGAAAATGAGACAAATTTCAGATTCTAAAACAGTGTCTGGTGTTGTGGAGAACAAAAAATCAAAGCACGCTCAAGAGCCAGGAACAAAAAGGTGAAGTGTCTTCGAGGTAAAAAAGTTCCTTGAGGAAAAGGAGTTCATGTAAAGTCCGAACAACAACAAAAAATCCAAGTAAAAATGAAACAGATTTCTAAAGTGGAGTTTATTCAGTGACCATTATGGGATCCAAGCATATGGTCTCAGCAGAAGATGCATTTGGTTCTTTTAGAAGAATGGAAGATGGAAACACAGAGGAATAGTCATTGGCAAACTGAATTTTGCAGTTATGGGACTAGGGAGAAGGCTCAGCACTTTAAGAGCACACATTGCTCCTGCAGAGGACCTATGTTTGGTTCTCAACACCTTTTCTGGGAGGCTCATAACCAAGTGTAACTGCTCCAGAGGATCTGATGCTCTCTTCTGGTCTCCAAAGGCAACTGTACTCACATGCACGTACTCTCTCTGTCTCTCTCCCTGTCTCTGTCTCTGTCTCTGTCTCTGTCTCTCTCTCTCTCTCTCTCCACACACACACACACAAAAATATATATTTTAAAATTAAGTAAATGATATTTTAGTTTATTTTAACCATTATGGACATTAATATGGAGGTTCCACAAAATATATTTAAAAATATGATACAGCAACCCCATCTCTGTGTATATCCAAATGAGGGGAGATGCACATGCTAAAACTGTTTACTAATAGTGCTGCACTATTTTGCTTTTTATCGCTGTGATAAATACCCTAGTCAAATTCAAGTTAGAGAGAAAAGGGTTTCTTTTGTTGTATAGATTATAACCATCTTGAGGAAAGCTAAGATAGGAACTCAAACCAGGAGATTGAAGCAGAAAGCAGAAAGGAATACTGCTCACTAACTTGATCCTTGGTTCATTCATGATAAGCTACCTTTCTTAGATAGCCCAGACCCACCTGCCTATAGTTGGTACCACCGACAGTGGTATAGACATACCTGTTCCAATGAACAGTCAAGAAACTGACCCATAGACATGCACACTGGATAATATGAAGAAGGAAATTCATCAAATAAAGTTCCCTTTTCCTAGGTGTATCAAGTGGACAACCAAAGTTAGGTATCACAAGCAATATTTATAGTAGCCAAGATATAAATCAACCAAGTGTCCATCAATGTATGCATTAATAAAGAAAGTGAACACACACACGCCATGGAATTCAATTCTCCCATTGAGAGGCAGAATCTTGTAATTTGTACCGACAGAGATAATCTTAGACTTAGTGAGAAAAAGCTATGTACAGAAAGACTAATTCCCATATAACTGTTGGTTTTTGTTCCTTCTCCTAATCAGTACATCAACAGAAGGGGACTGGGTGGTCTCCCTTGAACGTTATACTGGTTGGTTTTTTTTTGTCAGTTTGGCACAAACTAAACTTATCTGGGAAGAGGAAACATTAATTTGGGGATTACCTTCATCTCATGACTTGTAGGCAAGTCTTTGGGGTCATTTTCTTGATTAAGGAATTATGTGGAAGGACCCATCCCACTGTGGGTTGTACAACCCCTGGACAGGTCATTTTGCATTGACCAAGAAGGCTGAGCATGCAAGGGAGAGCAAGCTAGCAACCAGCACTCCTCCACAGTCTCTGCTCCAGTTCCTGCCTCCAGGTTCCTGCCCTGACTTCCCAAGTTGTAAGACAAAATCAACTCTTCTCTATGCACTGCTTTTGCACAATGTTTATCACAGCAATAAAACGAAGATGAAAATATTTTCACATCATTTCTTGCTGAACAGAGTCACCAGGAGACTTTTTAAAACCTACTCAACATTAAGTCTAAAGTCAAAAGTGCCAAGTGCAATCAGTACAGTCATCAAACATAAGGAATGAGCTAATCACAACCCGAACTGAAGCTGAATTACTGGCAGCAAGTAGTTCATTGTGGAGCATTGTCGAGCCTTTCCTGCCAGAGCACACACTGTTTCTTTGGTTGTCTGGTTGCAGTGTGAAAAGATGCAAACTTTACAAGTTGGGTATGTGGATAAACAGCCTTATACGTCAGCAATAGATAGAAATGATGTAACCATCAAGCATTTCTGTTTATTAAGAGAATTGTCTGGAGCTACAGAGATGGCTCAGCAATGCAGAGTGCTTGATACTGGGCTAAGAGCGCCTGCAAGTCTTACTGAGCCCCTGAATTTAGTTACCACAAGAGAAGGCTCACAAGTGCCTATTAAGTCTAGCTTTGTGGATTCTGACACCGTTTTCTGGTCTCTGTGAGCATTGCATTTACAAGGCATGCACACTCAAACATGGACACACACAAATACACATAACTTTTAAAAAAATAAAATATTTTTTTAATGAGAAGTATCTGTACTCACACCTGAAGATTTGGAGCTACAAGTCTCTGATGGGAAGAGAGAATTGCCAGTTGAATCACCAGTGGGGTTGTGTCCTTAATGGTAACCTCCATGTCTGTGATTTGCTGGAGTGGGTATTTTTGCTCTGATGCTAGCATGAAAGCATTTGTTCTTTAATGAAACAGATATGCATCTCATACTAATCAAGAGACAAGACAAGCCTTATGCTCACGTTTTCCACGTGCATAATAGGAGAGATGAAAACCCAAGTTACTTCCAAGAACTAAGTGACACTGCCTTGGAAACTAAATTAGATTCCCCTACCCCTAAAGTTATTTCAATGCTGGTGATGGAAGTCATTTTAATATGTTGGTTTTATTCACTTATATGTCCTTCTAAAATATTTGGCGTAAATCATAATTTTAGTGTTAGCCTCCAAGGTTTTCAATTTTAAAAATATTTACATATTGATATTTTATGTGTATAAGTGTTTGGCCTGCATGTGTCTGTGCACCACATACATGCAGTGCCCATGAAGGCCAGAAGAGGGCATGGGATTCTCTAGAACTGGAAATAACATTTGGTTATGCATTGCCATTTGGGTGCCAAGAACTGAACCTGAGCCCTCTGAAAGCATTCAGTACTCTTAATCACTGAGTCACCTCTCCAGCCCCAACCTCCCAAGTTTGTTATAAAAACAAATTTTCTAATTGACAAAGAAAGTTGATCTCATAGAATTAACAGGTAACATGGTGTCCCAGCAGACTAAAGAGTTCTATCCTAACCAGATGTGGTAGGTAGCATACACCTGAAGTTCTAGCACCTTGGAGGTGAAGACAGGAGTTCAAGGTCATAATCAGTTATACAGCAAATATAACAAGTTCAAAGCCAAACTGGGATACATGAGACTTTGACTCTCTGTCTCTGTCTCTCTCACCCCCCCCCCCCACATATACCACATGCACACACAGAAAAGGAAGGAAGGAAGGAAGGAAGGAAGGAAGGAAGGAAGGAAGGAAATAAGAGAAAAACAGAGTTCTATCTTATAGCATGGTGACTTCAGTTAGTGATACATTATTTTCTTTAAAAAAGTTACAAAGAAAGTGGATACTGGGACAGAGAGAAGGCCAAACTGGTACAGGTACTTGCTATAAAACCCAACAACCTGAGTTCAATCCTGGGAGTTCACATAGTAGAAATAGAGAACTGAGGCCATACATTTTCTCTAATGTCAACATGCACATCACAGTACACACTCACATACATACACACACAATAAATAGATAATTGTAAAACATTTTTAAATTTTTCTATAAAGCATTCTATCACAGAGAAGTTAACTCTGAATTATTTCTCATGTTAATCAGTTAGACTGAGCCATTCCACAATATACACATAATTCAAAATGCCATGTCAGAGACATACAACTTTATGAATCACTTTAAAATTAATTATTTGGCTAGGTCTTGGGGCCTCGATGCGTAAGCTGTGGAGGAATCATAGAAAACTTTCTGGTTAGAAAAGAAGAAGGTATTATTTATTCAGAAAGAAAATAACCCGAAACAGTGAGTCATGGCTTGAGGGAGGCGGTGAGGAGTTATGTTAGTTTTAGGCAGGAAAGCATATGACCAGAATTTTGACAGTATCCAAATAGGGGGAGGCAGAAGAAAATCGTTTCCCATGATAAAACTATGACAGTGTTTTAAATAACTTTCTTGCTTGGTGTGAATACTGGAGGGATTCACCCAGGCTGGATTTGTCAAGGAAGGAGAGAGGTTACAGGAAAATAAATACAAGTTATTAAAATGACACGATGAGCCAACACTCTACAAAGTGTTTCTAGACATTTCTATTTCATGTGGCATGATGTCTGTACAGAAACTCTGGACACTGAGAGGATGGGGGAGGAAGGAGGAGCACTCTGTGTGTTAGGTACCGCACTGCCACTCACTCCAAGAGCTGATAAGCAGTGCATGCTGGGAAAGGAAAGCACAGCATGTCTGCCTGAAAGTCACTGGTGAGACCTAAAATCAAGGGGTGGTGGAATCAGAGGGCAAGCTGCTTGCCTGGTAGCTCAGGAACGGCAGAGGTGGGCTGGACACTACACAGCCACTGCAGTTTGCTTTGCACACAAGTGGGTAGATAAAATGTTTTATGAGTTAAGGGGTCTTAGGGTGGTTTGTAAAATAAGAGGCACAAATACCTTCCTCTATGGCTGGTCCCTACTCATAAGCCAAATCCTGCTTGATTCTTCTGGATCAGAAGGAAAGACATTTGTGTCCCCAATTGGATGACCATTAGTTTGAACTGAAGTTCAGGAATCAGCCTAACAAGAAAAGGTTGGCAATTTTGCTTCTCTTGCCCTTTGCAACTACATAGCTGGCCTGACAGTGGGCAGGGAAGAAACCAAGCTGATTCTGAAGAGGTACTGGTTTTCTTTGCCTGGACATTTTTCCATGCACAACATGATGTAGGCAGAGACTGCTTGCTTGTTTCCTGGCCACCCAGACCGGAATAACCACACAGAAACTCTATTAATTACAACACTGTTTGGCCAATAGCTTAGGCATATTCCTAGCCAGCTCTTACATCTTAAATTAACCCATTTCTATTACTGTATATCACCATGAGGCTTTGGCCTACCAGTAAGGTTCCAATGCCCTTCTCCTTTGGCAGCTATATGGAATCTCCCTGATTCTACCTTCTCTCTTTCTTTATCTATATTTGTATTTCCTGCCTGGCTTTATTCATCAACCAATAAAGCAACACATATACAGAAGGGCATCCAACATCAACATGAGGATTAATTATCCTCAAATCATGCAAGCTTCCCAGGAACACTTTACAATTTAATTTTTTTTCTAGATAGAACATAGGATTCTGAAAAATTAAGACTCAGATCACAAAACACAGCCAACATCAGAATGAAATTGGAGCCCAAACTCAGTAATGGCAGAGTTTATTTGCATAACATCTATTCTAGATTTTCTCCAAGGGACCTCGAACCCAGGGACCTTCTGCAGGACTGAGCTCATGGATAGACCAGAAAGAACATTCTTTCTGGACAGTGACTGTGTCAGTAACCACAAGAATAGACTGGTGTTGTACTGTAAGAAGGCTTGAAGAGTAGTAGCAGGACTGTATGTAGCCATCAACGATAGAAGAAATGGAGTATGGGTAAGTATAGCACCAGGGCACCAAGTAGAAAACTAGGAAAATCTGCCAGTGATGATCCACATCATCAAATGGATGTAGAGGCAGATATATTTATGTATTTACAAAGGCCTCTCATTTTGCTAACAATTTATGTTGGAATAACTTGTATGGTTTTTAACTCTTTTTATATTATTAGTGAATCCCTGGCAAGTGAGTTGAGAGCACAAATCCTATAACTACTAAAACAGAGCCTTCCCCAGGTTGAGAATGAGGCAGTGCCTCAGAGCTAGCCCTCAGATATCTCGTGTCTAGGCAGGGCTGATCCTAAGCCTTCCAGTTTAATACGGCAGTAATGTTCTATCCTTAAAGGCAGCTCTGGGGAAGATTGCTCTCCAAGCCTTCCAGAAAACAGTATCCAGGGAAAATGTTAACAGCCAGGGATTTACATAGCTTCGTCATGGGTCAATGTCAGGAACAAGGGAATTTCCAGAGCTGCTGAGCTGTCTATGTATTCTGTATCCTAACTGAATACATCTCTACTTGGCATTTCTGTGAGAGAGGACAGGTGGTTGCATACCGCTACCATTCGCTACTGTTTGCTTCTGAGAAAGTCACCCCAAGACTCAGTTTCCTGGCTTATAAAGTGGTGTAATGATAGCTCTTATCTCTAAAGTTAGTCAGAAAATGAAATGAGGCATGTTAAATATTCAGTTTATTTTCCCAAACTGTTAGCTGGTCTATAATCATGTCTATTGTCAGAAATGACGCATTTGCAGAGAAAAACCTTTGGGGACCAGCCTCCTGCAACAGGGACTAGGGCCATGTTTTATAGTCATTAAGATATCTGGTTGGCCACAGAGACAGCTGATGTGAGTTGGCAGGAGCTCATGGAGGCTTGGAACCTACATGGGACAGACCTTGACCCTCCGCATGTGTGTGTGAACATCATGTAGCTTGGTCTCTTAGTAAGGCCTAACAGTGAGAGCAGGACCTCTCCCTGGTGCTTAGCTGGCCTTTGGTAACCTGTTCCTATGCTGGATTACCTGGCCTCACCTCAACATAAGGGGAGGAGCATGGTCCTGCCTCAACTTTATGTGCCATGCTTTGTGCAAGCCCATGGGAGGCCTGTCCCTCTCTGAAAGGAGATGGAGAAAGAGTGGATGGGGAGGGGAGATAGTTGAGAAAGGAAAGGGGAAACTGGTTGGTATGTAAAATAAATGGGAAATATGTTATTTAAACAAAAGAAAGACAGGAAGGAAGGGAGGGAGGGAGGAAAAAAGTTGTTGGTTTGGAGACATAGCTAAGCCAACAGACTGCTTGTCATGCAAGGAAGAGAGTCTGAGTTCAATCCCTGAAGCCCACATAAAAATCTGGGTATAGTGGCACATATTAGCAGTGCCATCACTGAAGAAGAAAAGTCAGGAGGATTCTGTGACTCATTGACTAGCCAATTATAGCCAATTTAGTTCCAGGACAACCGATAGACCCTGTCCCTGAAAAAAAAAATGTGAGTAGCATCTGAGGAATATTCTAGATGTTGCTCTTTGGCCTCCATGAGCAAATGCAAACCCATGCCCCTGCCCATAGGTCCACTCATATGTGGGAATGAAAGAAACAATCAAAAAGCAAGCAGTTACCTTTTCCTTTATCATTGTTTTATCTGCCACAACAACAGTAAAAAGGCTGTTGGGATATCATGCCTAATAAAATATTAACAAATGAGCAAGGTGTCACACCACTCCTCCGCACACATATACATTATAGATGTTCCAAGCATCAGTGTGCTAGAATCTCCACAAAGTACAAAGTAGAATGACCAACAGATAGAGGGGTGGAGAAACAGGTGGCCCATATGGCAAGGATGAAAAAGAACCATGCTTGGGAGGTAAATTAGAGTCTGTTCCTCCAGCAACCCTGAGCTCCTGACCAGGCTGGACAATTTATTCTGGCCTCATAGTAACACAACTCCTTGTTAGTCCAAACCACAAACTTCAGTTTGCTATGGTTTTAGAGACAATTTTCTCTTGAATCAAAATTACAACTCTTGGGAAGAAGGAGGCTGCCTTATTTTTGCAGCTAATTCTTTGTGGGTCTCAGAGATTTCTTCCAATCCAGGGCCGTGTAAGAACCTGGCCGAGTCTGCTTACAAGCTGAGGACAAACAGCTCAGCAGGGCTAAGATATAAAAAGCTAAGCTATAGCCGTGAGTCTAGACAAGGGTTTTTCTGGGACTCTGAACACAGCCCTGCAATAGGGCGTGTAGGAAAGGTGTTCTTAGCGACCATTAAGTATACACTTTAGCAGGTTTGCTCTGAAATAGGTTTTAGTAAAATAACATTTTATTTTGGATTTGGGTTGGTAGAGTAGTAGTCTGAGATTCTGAAAAAAAAAAAAAACCCAAAGAAAACTTCATCTAATACACATAGTCCTTAGGAGATGGCAACCTTTCACATGGAGATTCTGAACCCACAAAAAGCTCTGTTTTAGCAGTTACAGAAATTGGTGATCCCAGTTCATCGATGTTTCACCGGTAATATTATAAAAAGAATTTTAAAAAAACCATACAACTTAACCCAATATAAAATATTGAGAAATGTATAAAAAACCTCTGACTTCTGGTTTTTCACATAAAACACAAAAATTCTGAATATTTTAATGCTCTTGGTCCAGGAGCAACACTGTGCAGCATTAGGTACCCCTATAAAGGATTTCCCTTTATCCTTATTTTTTCTAAAGACTCCTTGACATTGGGGCCCAGAGGAGGAGCCCCTTACCACTGAAAGTATGTTTCAACAGCTTCTATAATGAGAGCAATTTCTTTGTATTTTCTTGTGGAAAAAAATACAGTTTAAGAAAGAAATAAGATACTATTTTAAAGCCAGCCTGGCCTGTGTTAGTCAGCTTTGTTGCCTAATGATACCCAAGTATGCAATCCTGGACTGATCTAGCCCCATCTCTGTTCAGGTCCCACCAGGAAGGTATAAATGAGGTCCAGGATCCTAGGCATCTACTTGAGCATCCTGGCACACCAAGCCTGTCTCAAAACAATTTATTCAATAGATGTGGGTGGCCCTACTAAGGGATTTATACTAAGAAAGGTGTACCATGAAATGTAGTAGGAGGAAGTGGCGCCTGGATAGAGATGGATCCAAAGGCTAAAGTGATGTCCTATACATCATAGGCATCAATGCAGATCCTCATCAATGTGCTGGCCAGTTCTATGGGAGCTCCCGCCAGTGATGGACATGCCCCATTCTGGAGCTTGGGAAATGAACATTCACCCTGTGAGATTCCTTCGCATTGAGAAAAGTCTCATAAGAGGACAGGTGCTCGTGAGTCAACATCCCACCTTCTTATACTCTATAACTGCTCTAGAGACATTGGATCTCATACAACAGCTGAAAGTGTTCCACAGTCTTAAGCAACAGTTCCTGTGATAGACGCCAATTAGATAACACAGGATGGTCATTCTCTTTTCCTTTCGCCAGGAGGACAGAACTACCAGAAACAAGGAAATTTGTTTTGTTTTGTTTTGTTTTTTTCCTAACAGTTCTGACAAGTGGGATACCCAAAATAAGGTGCTGGCAGACTATCTCAGGAGTCCCTCACTTAGACGCAGCACTCTCTTTTCTCTGTATCTTCTCCCAAAAGAAGAAAGAGATGAACCCAGTCTGAGCTGAGCTTCTTTTAAGGACGTATGTGGTCTTACAAGGACTATTCATTCATAAGGACCCTGCTTCTATGATCTACTCACCACTGCCTATCTGCATCATGGTGGGAAGGGATTGGAATTCACCATGTAAATTCTGGGGAGGTAGAGCATTCAGTCCACATATCCACTGACCTTAGACATCACTGCTGACAGCTGGAATGCAACCCAAATAAACAATTCACATCATCCCTGGCTTTGCCTTAGGGGAACTCAGTCAAGATAGTGGGGGTTGAATGCAAATATCACTTCAGGTGGCTCTGAGGGACAAAACTGCATTATCTCTGTGCAAGGTTTCTTGGCAGAGAAATACCTTAGAATAATTGGTTTCCTTGGTATTTTATCAAACAAACTCTTGTGAGTTTTAATTAAAGGATATTAGAAATGTCCTCGGAATGCCCTGCTCAGTGACTCATTGCCAAACACCCATTGAAACAGAATTATGAGCTTAACACATCTCAGGCATTAATACCGAAGATTGTTTCTGTTGGGGGATTTGATTTAATATTTAATTCAAAGTATTCTATAAATGTTCAATTGATTAAAACAGCTCAAAATTCTAGAGCTTGAAATCAAGATGTATCTAAATACTTAAACAGATGTCATCACAGGAGACATGAATCCAAAATATTATAGCTATATCACATTTTCTCTTATAACACTTCACCTTTCCTGGTCATTTTAATGACTAACATCTAGAATATTCCCTTTCAGGACTCCAGGGCAAGATTTGGGTTTTGTTTTGTGTTTTTTTAAAGCTGTTTATTTTGTTAGGACAGCATGCCATTGGACAGTAAGTACAGATGGGTCTGGTATAGCACCCACTTTCTGGATAGTCAATTACTTCTCTGCTCTTTGCCTCAGTTTCCCTGTCTATAAACAAGACATTCTAACAATAGTGTTAGAAATACATATGTTCTGTTCTTCAACTCTAGGATGTGAATTGTTCCCTTTTCAGAAAATATTCAAAACATATCGACATGATTATGCCCAGCGACCTGCACCAAATGCCTTCTCAACCAGCATGCTTTATGTTGCAGAGACAGAGAACTGTAACCTCTCTCTCTCACCCAAATTTTCTCATTTGTTTGTGAGTCTGATATGCTACAGGCTTACTATAACTACAAATTCATAAGGCAAGGACATTTCAAGATACCAAGAAGCTTTGACTTCTGTCCATGGTTTCCTTGCTGGACACCACACATACACATACTTTTTTGAACTTTTGTTTGCACGTGCTCTGGGAATGTTATTCCCTAAAGTTCTAGCTTTAATTAATTATCCAATCTGAAAGGCCCAGAAACATTTTTCCCCAAATGCAACGCAATGCCACAAAACATTGGAGATAGCATGGCCTACTGTATTGTAGGAAACTTAGGGTCTACCTGTGGTCCCTGGGAGCCTGGCTCTGTTAGTTCTCTGACTGTAGGTCATGTAGGACCAGTTCATGTCCAGTCTCGATTCACTCGGGAATAAAAACAGCACTTTTTTTAAAAAAAAAAATCTCATAGACTTTTCCTCAGTATAATGTTAATTGCCCCGCAACTCCTCTCAGGAAAAAAAGAGAACCACATCTTCCCAAGCAAATCCTCTCACTGATTTGGCTGCTGAAGATCTGGAGTCTTGACAGTATTCGGTGACAGCATTGCTGGCCTCTTCTTTGAGGGTGACATCTGATTAAGCATCTGTAGGTATCGAGACCTGGCTGACATCCAGACCTCTCCTCCTGGCTGAAATTCACTGGCCAAATGTGTCCTTTCAGCTCACATCTGTCCCCCAGGCTGGACACACACTGGGCGCTAGCATGTTGGCAGGCTGTTTCACAATCACGGTTGCCTCCGTGTGGCCTGGCACATCCGGCACTCTTAATTACTTGACTAGCCTGAGGCTCGTCTCTTCAGTCTTGTCCATCTTTAACAGCGAAGCCGTTCCCAGAGAAGCTTGCACACTTTTTATTAGATTTATTACTAGGCATTTGATATTATGTTTGTTTCTGTAACCGTACGTTTTCTTTCATTTCATTTTCTGTTTGCTTCTGGTTTATGGACATACAATTGGATTTTTACAGTAAAACTCTGTGGGGACCAGCTCTGTACTAAGGCAGAGTTGGAAGTAAAGCAATTGGTGTTTGACTCCTGGTCCAGTCTCCATCCTCTCCTAGGAAGGTGAACAAAAGTGCTCTGGGAGCAGGAAAGACATAGTGGGTGGTAGATACTTTTGCGATCGTGTAGGATGGCCTTGGGTCGCAGGGTAGACAGTTGAGCACAGAACGCAATTCTGATTCATTTTCCCATGTTGTGTGTCAATTCAGATGGGCCTGAGATACTCTGCTTTATTTTAATCTCACCATAAATAAATAGACACATTATACTAACTGGTGTTTTGTACCTACTGAGAACACTGAGGTATTCTAGAATACTGATTTCCTTTCTGGTTCTCTCAATAAGCCTGTTTGTTGTGTGTAATACTTTTCTGTGGATTGTTTTAAATCTTGTAGACTTTTTTTGTTATTTACAAACAAGAAAATGTATTTTTTTCTTAAGCCCTTTTCTACATCTGATTTTATACACCAGAATGTCCAGTTCAGTGAAAAATACATAGTGAACATCCAATTACACAGTCAAGGTTACAGGCTAAGTTTCAATATCACATCATAAATGTAATGTTTAAGTTCTTTCTATCCTTTATCAAATGAAAAAACCTCCTATTTGTTATTTGATAAGAATTTGTTTTACAAATGGCTATCAAAGAAAACATAGTTTTTCCATCTATTAAGATGATTATATGATTCTCTACCATTATATACAACTACAATTTCCTAAATAAGTAGAAATACATATTAAGAAATATATAGGACCTTCATCCTTTTATATCATGCCCAATTAAATTTACTATGTTTGTCCTGGGATTGTTGCATTATTGTCATGATTGAAATTGGTCAGCTTCTTTTACTGCCATACAGTGGTGCAGTTTACTGTCCTTTTTCACTTAGGTGTGTGTGTGTGTGTATACAAGTATACATATACATGCATGTATGTGTGCGTGCATGCATGGGTGTGTGTGTGTGTTTAAGTTGTGAGAACTATGTATGTGTACATACGGGCTGTTGGCTCTTTTGAAGCTTGAGTTACAGGCATGTGTGACCCACCTGGTGTAGGTGGCAGAATCTAAACTCCAATCCTCTGTTATAAACAGTAAATGGTTTTAAGTGATGAACCATCTCTGCATCTCCTCTTCTTTTGTGTTCTAAAAGAGTTGGTGATGGTTAGAATTACTTCCTGAGTATTGATTGGTCTTCATTTACGACATCATGGTTTATAGATTTTTCAAGGAGAAAGTTTTGAAAATTATGGAAATTTCAAACTTTCTCTGTCTTCTTTTTAAAAATGTTGCAGGTAATGCCTTCCTGAGAATGTTCCCACCTACTGCTGCCTTATTTTTGTCATAAAATTCTTTGTGATCATCTTCTTTTCTTCATAAAATACCCAGAGGCTTTGTAATAATGTTCCCTTTTCATTCCTGATCTATCCTATTGTTGGCAGGGTTGATAAGCTTTATTTCAGGGTAATCAATAGTAGTTTTTTCAGGTTCACTGATTGACTATGTCCTTGCTTGTTGCAATTTCATCAACTTCCACTTCTCCCCTTCTATTTTCTGCATTCACTGTTTATTACAGACTTCAAATCCAGCCTCTTTTTCTAGACTTTTTGATCAGCTATAAAGAGGTTTGATTAAAGGTATTATACAGTTCTCCCTGTAGTCTGTCATTTTTTAATCTATTCTGGGGCACACTAGAAGGCAGCACACAATTCTACCTTTTTGTTCAGTGACATATTTTAACACTGTGAGCCGGTTATTCTCAGTCACGTCTTTACGCCTAAATTCTAGTTTGTCTAATTTGATATGACTACCTCAGCTTTTATAAACTTAATGCTAGCCCAGCAATTATTTTCTAGATTATGCCTTAGAAAATACTATGGTAATATATAGGAGTTTCTTTAATCTGACTAATAGTTTTCAATAAATGGAATTTTTAATTAACTTACATTTGAGTAGCCATTGGCATTTAAGGTTTGGCCAGAATATAGGTCTCCTTGTAGGCTGTTTGTCCCACCTTTTTGAGGTATTTTTTTCCTAGTTTTTTGTCCTTTTTTCTCTGTTAGCAATTGCCATTCCATTGTTATCCCATTCTTCTTAACCCCTGCTAGCTCTGCAACTCTCGTGCTTGTTTCCTGCTTCTGAATGAGCACATCCGAAATTACACCAGGAACCTTCAACTTAGGGAAACACAGTACCAGTGCCACCGTTTTTCCTCCTGAGAGACAGTTTGGGTAATTGTTTTTTTGAGTAACAACTGAAATATGGCTGCTGTAAAATTATATTTCCATATTTTTAAAGTATCATTTTTAATTTCATTTTAGTGTACTTCATTGGATAATTTTAAACTGACAAGTAATTTTATCCATATTTATTATTTGTGGCATGGTGTGCTGATATAAGTTAAGTAACCCACGTTCAAGGACTAGATGAGAACATTTGCCTTGTCTTTGAACTGAGGCTGTTCTAAGTCCTTTCTTCTATTTGAAACTACATCTCTCTACTGTTGATTTCCTGTCACCGCCAAAGTTTTTCATTAGGTGTATCGCAATGCCTGCTCTACATCCTACGCACTACAGTATGGCTATGGCAGGTTTGTGAGTCAGGCAAGGGCCTGGAGATTGAAACACACACACACAGAGCGAGAGAGAGAGAGAGAACAGGTAACGCCAAGAATGCCCCTTTATTGTATTCCAGGGCAGCTTATATAAGGTCTCCTTGACTAATGGCCATGCTCTAACTCTCAGCTGCAAGCCCACCAGAAACCACTCCCCTGCCATCAGGAACTCCTGAGGGTCTCGTGCTCAGAGCTGCTGCAAAACAAGTTGTTTGCTCAGAGCAGATGCAAGCACAGGAAAATAAGTTGTTTACTCCAGCAGCAAGGGGTACCAGGAAATTCAGGGTCTGAGAGTCCACAGTCCCCAACACTCAGGGACCATGTTCCTTCTCCTTGAAGTCTCTTCCTTGAGATTTTCTATAGTGAGGATCCTGTGGTATTTCAAGTTTCAATCTTGTACTGACTTTAAAAACTTAGTGTTGCTCTCTTTTAAAAAAGAAAGCAACACAAAATTGTGACTTCCCAATTATATTGATTTTCACATTAAAGATATTCAGACTTCCTTTATCCTATAGCTCACACAGCAGCTTCTAGTCTAGACAGGGGCCAGCAAACTATGTCCTATGGCCTACAGCCTACTGAAATATTCATCTGTATAGAGGCAAACACATTTGTAGGATAAGAGAGTTGAGCAGTTGTGACAAGACCATAGTCCCTCAAGGCTAAAACAAATATTTTTGTTTCTCAAGAAACTGTGCTTACCTTTAATCTAAGGACTCCTCTCTTCGGTTACAATTTATTCCCTTAGGCTTCTTTGAAATTTTTTTCTTTCATATTTTTCCATTTTTACTCAAATATGCTGCTTTATTTTTGCTTACTTTTAATGTAGCCTATTAAAATGTTTTAAGAATTGTGAACTTATTGACTGATATCTGTTACCAGTGTTTTAAAAACTTCTCAGTCATTTTCTCTGCCAGCTCTCTCGGAATATCTAGGACGTCACCAACGCACACTCACTGATTCAGTAAGTGGTGGTTACTCCACTATTTCTGTGTGCAGGGAGCCTAAGAGGAGTCCAGCTGTGTGGCTCTGGATCAGGAACACCCATAAGTCTCTCTCACAGTCAACTGAAGACTTGACTAGGGTAGGAAGATCCTCAGTGCTAAGTTCTCCTGGTTAGCAAGTTGATGTTGATGTTAGTGGGAAGTCAATTTCTCCTAAGAGGGACTCCCCCAGCCTCACGATGTCATTGTACTATGGTGATGGCACCTCACATGGCAAGAAATTGGGTAGAGAAACGGTTTAAGTGGAACTTAAAAGCCTCTTATCTATAGGATCCTTCATACCATACTGTGTTCCTGTTACAAGCAAGCTTATAATCTGTTCTATATTCCTGAAAGAGATGAAATTGGCTCCATCCAGCATGTGGAGGAAAGTCAAAAGATGTAAGTCCCCATACTACACTACTTTCCCTATCCCCAGTTCTCTATTTCCTCCCTAATTAAATTTAGGCTAAGCTGTCTTCATTTTACATTCATATCTGTATTTCCTATCTCTTTTTTGCTCTCTGTGGCACTATGGGTAATTTCCATTAATCAACCTTCCAGGTCATTAATTCTATCATCAGTCATATCTAATCTGCTGTTAGTCTCAACACTTAGGTCTGCATTTCAGGAACTCATCTATTTTTTTCTAAATCTAAAATTAACTATCCATGTCTAAAGGCTCTACTTGATTCATTACTTGCAAATAATTTCAATTTTGCATTCTATTTATTTTTATTATTACTGCAGTCTTTTGTATGTGTGTGTGTGGTGTCTGTGTGTGGAAATATGTGTGGGGGTACACTTCCCGTGTATGCACACATAGAGGCCAGAAGTTAAAGTCATCTTACCTTTTAATATCCCTCCACCATATTCTTTAAAAACAGTGCATCACTGAACCTGGAATTTTCTATTTTAGCTAGCCTGACTAGCAATTGACTTCTCAGAACCCACCTATGTCTCCCTCCCCCAAACTCCAGCCCTGGACTTCGGACATATACTGCTATAGACAGCTTCTTATATTGGTGTTGAGGATCATATTGCAGTCTGAACATTTATACACCAAATACTTTACCCATTGAGCATCTCTCCAGGCTACATTATGTCTTTAGACACAGTCATAAGGTTGTTTTCAGACCTATCTCTACTAATACCAGTTTCAGAAGTATTGGTGCTTTGGCTCTACATTCTTTTCTGGTTTCTCAAGCCTACTGTTCATATGTGCCTCAACACTGTATTTGAAAACCCTTGGGTCTCATAATCTGCTAATACAACACTCTGAGTCCAGAAATATTCCTCAAAGTTTTAAGACTAGGGGTGCCTTGGGAGGCTCAGAAGGTTCAATCTCTTACTCTAATTCCTCAAGAGTCTTCCCAGATTCTCTCTCTCTCTCTCTCTCTCTCTCTCTCTCTCTCTCTCTCTCTCTCTCTCTGTTTTGATTGACAGTTTAAGAATTCCAGCTACATATACTCAGAAAATTTGACAGATTACTACCCTATCATGATAGTGTATAGATTTTCACATGTGTTCACCTCCCTGTGGGGAAGACAAGAAATAGAACTTAAAGCTGAGGCTTGATCCGTGGTGTCCACGTTCCTCCGCACCACACCTGATCTCCACTTGATCCGTGGTGTCCACGTTCCTCCGCACCACACCTGATCTCCACTT
>NC_022014.1:50379856-50389712 GCF_000317375.1 Microtus ochrogaster | reverse complement strand
TTGATCCGTGGTGTCCACGTTCCTCCGCACCACACCTGATCTCCACTTGATCCGTGGTGTCCACGTTCCTCCGCACCACACCTGATCTCCACTTGCAGTCATTCACTTGATCTGTGCCATCAGTCACTGCCTAAGTCCAAACATGATGATCATGACACTGTGTTCATAGCCCCCGGGGGAACATTCTACTCCGTAATATCAAGTCACATAAAAACTTTGACATGCTGGCAGAAGGCCAGCACTCAGGGGTTCATGGCAGAAGCTCTGTCTTTTACTCTGCAGACTGACAATGGACAGAAGTAAAACCTTCAAACTGAGGAATGGCTAAGCACTCTGAAATGTACCGAGAGATCTGTGTGCCTTCTGAGATAGGTTTCTGCAGTGGTGGCAGCGCTAACGATGCTGTCCATAAAATAACAGGACATGTTTTTCATGGTTTGTGTCAGTGCTGCATCTGACTAATACATCGCGCTGTTTTCAATCAAGGCTTCACGAGTCCCCCATTAAATATTGAAACCCAGCTATATATTTAGAACAGTAATTAGTCTGAAGCAGTCTCTGTGCATTATTCCTGGCTAAAGTTTTAAAGTAAAACAAGGATGATGAATATTTAATGTACTGTACCTCATTGTCATCTGATAATCAGATTTGTTATAGGGTTATAAAATGTTATGTTAGGTTCTTACAGCACATCATTAATATTGTAAAATGTAGCTGAGCTCCCAAGCAGAACTGTCTGATAGAAAAACAAAAGAAAGATAAGTGATATCAACCATTGTCTCCAAGGGCTTGGAAGACAACCAGCCAAGGGGTGAAAAGAGGTATTTGGAAACTGGATGCATTTACTACTTATTACAGAGAAAAGGAAAACAACACAACAAAGGAAGCAAAGGAGAACCAGTAAAGAATCAAGCTAAAGGAAAAGAGCTAAAAACCAAGTAAAGAGGTAAAGAGGTGATTCGCAGGATGGAGAGATTACTCGTTTATTAAGAAACCACAGCATAGAGTGCTTTTGAAGACAGCCCATGTCAGGGAACTCACAATCACCTATAACTCCAGCTTTTGGGGGAGCCAATACCTCCAGTGTCTGTGGACACCAACACTCATGTATATACCTCCCCAAGGCACACACGCATGCACTCACATAATTAAAAGTAATAAAATAGATCCTTGAAAACAGAAGTGTGCTAGTTCTAAGAAGAATTTAAGGATCTATAGAAAGCTGGGAGGAACATTAAAGGCCTTTTTCATGCTTAAATTCTAGAATTTCATGTCTAAGAGATGCCAGAATACAAAGATAGACACGCATAATACTTATATGGTAGTAGGAACATATTAAATGCCCTAGCCTACACTGACTCAGCCATTATGCTCCTCTAAGAGCAGAAAACTCTGTTCATGTAGTAAACACAATGGAATTTATAACATACAATAATCTGAAATCTGAGCAACAGAGGTTTTTTTATTGATTTTATTGAGCTATACATTTTCCTCTGCTCCCCTCCCTGCCTCTCTCTTCCTCTTTAACCCTCTCCTATGGTCCCTATGCTCCCAATTTACTCAGGAGATCTTGTCTTTTCCTACTCTCCATGTAGATTAGATCCATGTATGTTTCTCTTACGGTCCTCATTGTTCTCTAGGTTCTCTCTGTGATTTGTAGGCTGTTTTTTTTGGCTTTATGTTTAAAAACTACTTATGAGAAAATACTTATGATAATTGCCTTTCTTGGTCTGGGCTACCTCACTCAATATGTTTTCTAGCTCCATCCATTTACCCAAAATTTCAAGATGTCATTATTTTTCTCTGCTGTGCAGTATTCCATTTTATAAATGTACCACATTTTCCTTATCCATTCTTTCATCGAGAGGCATTTAGGTTGCTTCCAGGTTCAGGCTATGACAAACAATGCTGCTATGAACATAGTTGAGCACATGTCCTTGTGGCATGGTTGAGCATCCTTTGGATATATTTCCAAAAATGGTATTGCTGGGTCTTGAAGAAGGTTGTTTCCTAATTTTCTGAGAAATTGCCATACAGATATCCAAAGGGGCTGTACCAGCTTGTACTCCCACCAGCAATGCAGAAGTGTTCCCTTTAACCCACAACCTCTCCAATATAAGTTGTCATCAGTGTTTTTGATCTTGGTCATGCTTACAGGTGTAAGATGAAATCTCAGAATTGTTTGGGTTTGCATTTCTCTGATGACTAAGGATGTTGAACATTTCCTTAAGTGTCTTTTGGCCATTTAAGATTCCTGTTAAGAGTTCTCTGTTTAGGTATGTACTCCATTTTTTTTATTGGATTATATGCTTTTTGGTGACCAATTTCTTGAGTTCTTTGTATATTTTGGAGATCAGACCTCTGTCTGATGTGGGGTTAGTAAATATCTTTTTCCATTTTGTAGGCTGTCATTTTGTCTTGTTGACTGTGCCCTTTGCTCTACAGAAGCTTTTCAGTTTTAGGAGGTCCCATTTATTAATTGTTTCTCTCAGTGTCTGTGCTACTGGGGTTATATTTAGGAAGTGGTCTCCTGTGCCATTGCATTCAAGTGTATTTCCCACTTTCTCTTCTATGAGGTTCAGTGTGGCTGACTTTATGTTGAGGTTTTTGATCCATTTGGATTTGAGTTTTGTGCATGGTGATAGACATGGATCTATTTTCATTCTTCTACATGTGATATCCAATTTTGCCAGCACCACTTATTAATTATTCTTTCTTTTTTCCATTTGATATTTTTTGTTTCTTTGTCAAAAATCAGGCATTTGAAGATGTGTGGATTGATGTTTGGGTCTTCTATTTGGTTCCATTGGTCCTCCTGTTTGTTTTTATGCCAATACCAGGCTGTTTTCAGTACTGTAGCTCTGTAGTAGAGTTCAAAATCAGGGATTGTGATGCCTCCAGAAGTTCTTTTATTGTACAGGATTGTTTTGGCTATCCTGGGATTTTTGCTTTTCCATATGAAGTTGGGTACCATTCTTTTGAAGTCTGTGAAGACATTTGCTGGGATTTTGATGGGCATTGCATTGAATCTGTAGATTATTTTGGTTAAGATTGCCATTTTTACTATGTTAATTCTGACTACCCAAGAGCATGGGATATCTTTCCACTTTCTGGTGTCTTTTTCAATTTTCTTTCTTCAAAGATTTAAAGTTCTTGTCAAACATGTCTTCCACTTATTTGGTTAGAGTTACTCCAAGATATTTTATGCTATTTGTGGCTATTGTGAAGGGTGATATTTCTCTCATTTCTTTCTTAGCCCATTTATCATCTTTATAAAGGAGGGCTACTAATTTTTTGTTGTTGTTGATCTTGTATCCTGCTATATCACTGAGAGTATTTATGAGTTGTAGAAATTCCTTGGTAAAATTTTTGGGGTTGCTTATGTAAACTATCATATCATCAGCAAATAGTGAGAGTTTGACTTCTTGTTTTCTGATTTGTATCCCCTTAATCTCCTTTTGATGTCTTATCGATCTAGCTAGGACCTCAAGAACTATATTGAATAGATATGGAGAGAGTGGACAACCTTGCCTTATTCCTGATTTCACTGTGAGTTTCTCTCCATTTAGTTTGATGTTGGCTGTTGGCTTGCTGTATATTGCTTTTTTTATGTTTAGGTATATTCCTTGTATCCCTGTTCTCTACAAGACCTTTATCATGAAGAGATGTTGTATTTTGTCAAAAGCTTTTTCAGCATCTAATGAGATGATCATGTGGTTTTTATTTTTTAGCTTGTTTATATGGTGGATTACGTTGACAGATTTTTGTACTTTGAACCATCCCTGCATCTCTGGGATGAAGCCGACTTGATCATGGTGGATGATGGTTCTGATATTTTCTTAGATTAGATTTGCAAGTATTTTATTGTGTATTTTTGTATCAATGTTCATGAGTGAGACTGGTCTATAATTCTCTTTTTTAGTAATGTCTTTATGTGGTTTGGGTATCAGGGTAATCATAGCTTCATAAAAGCATTTGAGCCACAGAGTTTTATGCAGCATTTGCTGGTGTTGTTTAGCATGACAGTGTACACAGACACAGTGCACAGGTATGTTCAGACGAAGACTTCTGTGAAGCCATAGGGCATGACATGGGTGGGTGCTACATGCTAGAAGTGCCCGATTTTACATTTCATTTTGAATTGAATTCTGTTGTACATTCAGGAAGCTTTTGGTATTCCCAGATTTCTCACAAGTTCTGGAGTCCCATATGTGTGACTGTGATCCACAGTTTGAGAGTTGTTCCAATGTGATAAGAAGTATTTTTTTTATGAACTATTTAGACTGTGGGCTTTAGTAACAGCAACAGAAAATGAACTGGAGAACACCTCTTAGCAAAATACCTGCTACAAAACCAAACTTGTATAAAAAGCATAACACTAAATACTTTCCACCTACCATTAGTTTCCCCTATGTATTTCTTAGTGACTTAGTCACTACAGTTTATCTTCTGTAGAAGTCCAACCCACTATACTTTATCTCCTCTCTTCAGCAAACTATATTGTCCTTTGTTGAAATGATATATATGCCAAAAGTTTGACACTTGGGGCTTCTGTCTATTTTTTGTAAACCTTCCCCCTTGTAAAACTAAAAATATTATTAGTAATAACACATACACCCTTGTTCTTGCTAATTGTCCTTTTGTCGCCTTTAGTGGCAGGCCCCAATTCTGACCCCAAAGTGCACAGCACAGGAATCTCGCAGGCCATTTATCCCATTCCATACAGTCTCTAACTCATCAATGACTGCCAAGCAACTGATGCTCTCCATGAGTAAAAGCTAAGTGTCACTTGGCCATAGTAACAGTAAACAAAACATCAGATTGCAAGTACCCTGTTAGTCTGTGTTTTACCAGAGGAATGGGACAGATATTTGCTCTCTAAACTCGTCAGAGAGAACCTTAACAGACACCACACTTCACATGGTCTTAAGGGCATGAATTTAGCATGGGTCAGTTTGAACACAGACTTGCTGATTACTGTTCTTCTCACCTGTATCAATAATGGGTGATACTCAGGAAATCACACAAGGAATTAGCGTGGCACAATAGCTACAGCTTTGTCTACTCAAAAAAAAAAAAAACCATGAATGATGGCTCACAGGGGCAAATAAGGAAGACAACGTCCCCCAGAGAACTCTTACAAGACAAGAGTCCAGAGAAGAGCGGTAAGTAGCATGTTAGGCCAGCACTGTCCACTGCAGCTGAAACTGAAGGCGAAAACAAAAATCTTGGTTTCATTGTATGTCTGACCCATTTCTTCCTATGCATCTATTTTATCTCTAGATATCTTGATATTAAAATAAAAAAGAAATATGAAGCATAGCCTTTAACACCAACGAATAGCACTTACCTACTAAATGTTGCAGGGATAATACAAACTTTAAGCCATGGGTAATGTCTACTCAAGCAGCATTATAGAAATCAAATGTTTTGTTAACAGCTATTGAAACTAAATACCTATACCAGAATGTCTCTTCTGGTATAATGTACAAGAGGAAAAGTAGAGAATAAAAATATAGCCATGAAAGGAAAAAATAAATCAGACTAAAATATATCATAATATGCCAAACTAATAACAAAGATTTTTATCTAAGTTATGAGATTACAGCTAATTTTCTTCCCCCATACTTTTCATATTTCCTACAAAGAAATGTCTTCCACTTTAGAAGACAGTTTTACTTTCACCAAGGAAATCTGATGTATAGTAGGAGACGCTCTCATGCGCAAAAGCAACTAGAATGCGTCTTTTCAAAGTCTTTAAGTGGGTCAGGCATGGGAGCGATAGATCAACAGAGGCCTCAGCGTGCTAAGTACACCATCTCTTTCAGGGGTGTAGAGGGAGTAGTGACAGATGCATGGAAGACACACAACCTTCAGGCTGAGAGAAGAGACAAAGGAGGAAGAGGGGGCTGGACACAAGGTTTGTGGGATCCAGAGGCAAAGCAGCTGGAAAGAGAAAAATTAAGAAAGATAAAAAGAGCCTAAGTGATGTGGGAGTTTCATATATCAATCTGTTGATTTCATTGGTTAAGCAATAAAAAAACTGCTTGGCTGGCCCTCATAGGTTAAAACATAGGTGGGAGGAGTAAACAAAACAGAATGCTGGGAGGAAGAGGAAGTGAGCAGTGACTCGACAGCTCTCCTCTCGGGGGCAGATGCCTCAGAGAGACGCCATGCCCCGCTCCCAAGCAGACACAAGCGATGAAGTTCCGACCCAGGATGGACGTAGGCTAGAATCTTCCCGGTAAGACCGGTGCTCACAGATTATTAGAGATGGGTTGATTGGGATACCAGAATTAGCCAGTAAGGGCTAGAGCTAAAGGGCCAAGCAGTGTTTAAATGAATACAATTTGTGTGTTGTTATTTCGGGCATAAGCTAGCCAAGCGGCTGGGGTGCTGGGGACATAGCCCCGCCGCTCCTATTTACTACACCTAAGTTCTGGCAGAATAGAAGACTAGACAACAGCTTACTGAGAAAAACTATAAGAACTTAAGGACACTTGCCCAGACCTCTCCTCCCTTCCATTTTTCCTATTCCTTTTCCTTCTAAAAAAGAGTCCTAATGGTTAAAAAATATAATTTCGATGTAAATTGTTTAGTAGAATAATCAAGGGATACATTCAAAGTCATTGTTGACTTCAAGGTTTCTGTTGATTTCTGATTTAGTGATATGAATTTCCAAGGATGAAGAAAAACATAAAAAGTAAAAAGGGATAACTTAAAAAAGCATTTAATATCAATGAGGGATTTAGTACACAATAAAAGAAGTCCAGAAAATACATAGAAAAGGTGAAATCCAAAAAATAATAATAATTGGATTTAGAAATACCAAGAAAACATAAAACAAGAGCCAAATGCTCTGTAAACTCAATGCTTATCTAATAAGTTTTCTGTACAGATTGAAAAGCTGTTCTAAACTTCATTCACAAATAAAAATATTTTAAAGCAATCAGTGAGCATCTTCAAAAACAAAACTGAAAGTCTTACACTATCCATGTCCATTCCTATGCAGAAATGAGTGAATGTCAATCAAATGAGAACCAGCAAAGCCTATGTAGATGATTTCTTGTAATGAAAGATTTCACTGTTAATATTTGGAGCTGTTGGGAATTATCGGGGACCTAAGGGAAAGTTTAGAAGCTTAGGAATTCTCAGAGTGGGAAGTGTTGGCCTGGAACATCTGGGACTGTTTTGCTGCTGCTGCTGCTGCTGCTGCTGCTGCTGCTGCTGCTGCTGCTGCTGCTGCTGCTGCTGCTGCTGCTGCTGTTGTTTTATATAAAGTCAATAGAAAGCATACAAAATATTTTGTATTCGGTAGCTTGCAGGAATAAAGGTGACTGCTATTTCTGTGAGAGTGCTTCAGCTGCACTGCAGAAACCCTGCGCTACCTCCAGTTATAGAAAGGTTTCTTGGGGAAGACATAAAAACATACATAAATTCAAAAAATGGAATATTAGGCTTTATCAAAAGAAGAAATTGCAACCCTTTGCAGCTTATCATTAAGTAAACAATGATTCACTTTGTATACGAGGAGAATAAAGAATCCAGAATCCTAGTTTTAAAGGCATCAATAACTGGGACTGGAGAGATGGCTCAGCAGTTACAACATTTGCTTTTGCTGAGGACGTGGGTTGAGTTCCCAGCAACCACATTAGGTGGCTCAGAATCGCCTATGACTCGAGCTCCATAGGGTCCCCTCGGGTCATCTTCTGGTATCTGACACACATGGGATACACACACACACACACACAGAGAGAGAGAGAGAGAGAGAGAGAGAGAGAGAGAGAGAGAGAGAGAGAGAGAGGAGAGAGAAATTTAAAAAGAATATACACAGGACAAATAAGCAGATAAAAGGTGTAAGTACATCGTCCTATACCTAGATAAGAAAATTGCCCAAGTATAAGAAATGGGCAATAATTTAGAGGAAAATTCAGAAACATGGAGAAAAATATCAGCAAGGGAACCAATACACTGATGATGTCTGCCTGGCATCCTAGCGCTTGGGAGGGAGAAGTAGGAGGGCCAGAAGTTCAGCTCATCCTCAGCTACTTGGGAACTTCAGAGCCAGCCTGGATACAGGAGAACCTGACTCAAAGTCAGAGTGGTGACAAATTTGTCATCATGCATGTAATTCCCCAAAAATAATTAAAACACTACATGTAGCAGGGCAGTGGTGGTACACATCTTTATTCCCAGCACTCAGGAAGCAGAGGCAGGTGGACATAAGGCCAGCCTGGGCTACAGAGTGAGTTCCAAAACAGACAGGGCTACACATAGAAACCCTGTCTCTTCCCCCCGCCCCCCAAAAAACACCACCAACACCACCACCAACAAACTATATTAAAAGAAATCAAATCCGTGCTTTTCTCTAAGAAAATCAACTATGAAAATAAATAAATCAGGCATGACTTATATCTTTCTAAATAATTTTATCTAAATATCTTAGATAAAAAATAAAGAATCAAAATCCTGGATGAATACTGTATTTGAAACTTAAAAGAAGCTTTACTCTCGTCTAGAAGGCAAATGAACTGTCCTACTAAGAGGAGTTCCAGAAAGAACTTTTATAGGTGATGAGGGACCTCACTATTTAAAAGCGCCACTACTGTAGCCTTAGAGTTATTCTGCATCACTGTCTGTTGAGATTCACAGGTCTCCTAGCTGGATAAGTCTGTTGCTTTCTTTCTTCCCTTATAAACTTGCATGGCACCTTCTGGTACCACAAAGACCGGTCGTTAGAGAGGGGGCCTTCAGTTTAGATCTGCATCTGATTTTTTCGGGTCTTATGTCCAAAGTGCATAGTTTCTTCAGCAGTGGTGATGTTACTTTCAACTTCCGGAGGGCAACTCAGAATACAGTAATAGCCTATAATGTTTTGGGAATCTTAAATTGCCCTGACCAACAACTTGTAGGGAAGTTCCTCATGTCTCATACTGAGGGTTTTGTTGGATGGTCTGTGGCACTTTGGGATAGCAGTTTCTGTGTAAGGTATGTGTTTACATATTTACACAGATGCTTGTGTATTATATATAATTTTAGGTAAATAAATAATAGTATTATTTTTTATGCCTTTCTTCAGACATTCTTGATATTCTTTTTTGCGTTCCTTTCCCTTCTGTATTAAATTCCATGTCCCCTAAAGGGTAAATAAAAAACCTTAAAAGAGAGGGAAAAAAAAACATTTCAAAGTTTTAAGAGAAAAGAAGTACACATTCACACTGAAATAAACAATGAGGAATTAACAAGCAAACTGAACAACAGCCACTGGAGAAAGAAAAGTATCACAGGAAAATAAATGTTTTTCCTAAGTTAGGAAGCCTTGAAGCAGATAGATCAGTTCCCAGCCAGGTAAATGAGTATGGTTAACACCTAGGAAGCAATGGGAATGTGTGTCGGCCATTGCCATTGAGCATACTGAGAAGGCATTAAAGAGCTGTTTTTAAAAAGTAGCCAGGACAGGTAGAAAGCCCAGTCAACTCAATCTGACTTTTAAAATAAAGGCAGGAGGTAGGGTGGTATCATCTAGATATCATTTAGATTATTGAGGAATTAGAAGGTAGCAGTTACATTAGAAGACAGCATACACTTAATTCTTAAAGTCATTAAGCATAGAGAAAGGGGGTAATGAAAGACAGATATCCGTGACTACGTTTTCAACATGGAACCCAGCAGTGTTTCAAACCCTCTTTATTCTTAGGGATATGTTGGATTTATTCCAGGAATGCATAAGAGATTTTAATCTAGGAAATGTAGCAACATGTCACACCAGAAGAAGAAGAAGAAGAAGAAGAAGAAGAAGAAGAAGAAGAAGAAGAAGAAGAAGAAGAAGAAGAAGAAGAAGAAGAAGAAGAAGAAG
>NC_022014.1:50371897-50379756 GCF_000317375.1 Microtus ochrogaster | reverse complement strand
AGAAGAAGAAGAAGAAGAAGAAGAAGAAGAAGAAGAAGAAGAAGAAGAAGAAGAAGAAGAAGAAGAAGAAGAAGAAGAAGAAGAAGAAGCCGCCCACGCTTTCCAGTCAATAAAACAGTGGTTCTCAAACCTTGGCATTTGTGAAAATTATCTGGTGAGATTTAAAGCAAGAATAACAGCTGTCGATTCTTTGCATTCTGATTTTATCCATCTGGCTACAGCCTTGCTATCACCCTTATTTAACGTTCTTGATATCTATAACAAAAACCAGAGGGATAAGTATTGATGGTGTAAACTGAATATGTCTTTGGAAACTAGGAATAAAGGGAAACTCTGCATCCTGACGCTTACTGTAGGGACTGCTACACACTGCCCTGGGCGGGGGAGGAGGGGTGGATTGCACAAGCCACCCTGACCTTTAGTGGGAGTAAATAGATGTCTGATGTCATGGCAACAGTCAAAGTGTTATGGAGAGTTCCACCATGGTAATATGATCAAATTTTTAGAAATTAGAAGTTGTTTTTAATTACTAAATTTAATTTTAAGATGTGGAAGTGAGGTTTCATATAAAATAAATAAGCAAAAATTTGTTCCAAGCTCTAAGCCAGTAAAAGGGTAATAATAAAATTCTTTCACATTGGCAATAAAAATTATAGAGTGTGTAAATATTGAATAAGAAAAGAAAAATTCACATGAAAATCCATAGTTTTATTGAAACTTTAATGATTTTTTTTTTTTTTTTTGGTTTTTTGAGACAGGGTTTCTCTGTGGTTTTGGAGCCTGTCCTGGAACTAGCTCTTGTAGACCAGGCTGGTCTCGAACTCACAGATATCCCCCTGCCTCTGCCTCCCAAGTGCTGGGATTAAAGGCGTGCGCCCCCACCGCCCGGCGAGACTTTAATGATTTTTATTTTTAAAATTAGGTAAAAGTGTGGGGGCAGGGTTCATTGTGAGCATGAGCACAGTGGCGGAGGATGTAAGAAAGGGGTGTCATTTCCCCCGGAGCTGGAGTTACAGGCAGCTGTGAGCAGCTCTTGCGCAGGGAATGGGGACTGAACTCAGGTCCTTTACAAGAGCTGCAAACTTTCTTAATCACTAAGCTCTCTCTCCAGCCCTGTAGAGCAGGGTCCTCAACATTCCTAAGGCTGCCACCCTTTAATACAGTTCCTGATGCTGTGGTGACCATAGCCATAAAATTATTTTTGTTGCTAGTTCATAACTGCAGATTTGCTACTCTTATGAACCATAATGTAAATATCTGTGTTTTCTGATGGCTTCAGATGACCCTGCGGATGGGTCATTCAACACCCACAAGGGTTGCGGACCTCTGCAATAGAAGATAAGGAAAAATTTGAAGTGTGTACTGTTTCTGAAGAAGAGAACTTCTATAACTAGTTTACAGGAAGTTTTATTAATTGGGCAGGTTTTTATCTAAAAGTTAACAGAGGGTGCTAAAGGCCTGACAAAAAATAAGATTTTTTAAAAAGAATCAATGACTCGTGTTAAATACCAGCATCCTGTGCAGGCTTGGTATTGTGTGCAGTGTGTGGAATTGACACGGGAACAAGAGAGCACACAAATGCAAAGGAGAAGAACGCCTACAAGTAAATCTCAGAATATTTGAGTATGATATGGCAAATCATAGTTAAGGTCAGAGTTGAAAGGACTCACACTTGCTTTCAATGGTATTCACACAAGAGGACATATTTTAGGGCAAAACAAAAACACACAGCTCTGACTTTCATGGTACAGAGAGAGAGAGATTACGGGAGAAAGCCTACAGATTCTACATGAAAAAGGAGAGAACTAGATACAGTTCACAGGAAGAGAAGTAAGGTGCCTTCAAAATGACAAATGCACCTCGGGGAGATAAACTAGCAGACAAAACCCTTGCCACCCAAGTGTGAAGACCTGAGTGCAGGTACCCAAGAAAAGACTACAGGCTCTGTAATCTCAGGGCCCTGGGGACAAGATTGGGGGTGAGACAAGAGAATCCCCAGAAACTTCGGGGCCGGTTAGCCTGCTATACTCGGAGCAAAGGAGATCCAGTCTCAGTCAAGGTGGAAGGCAAGGACTGACACCTAGAGGTGTCTTCTAACCTAAACACACACACACACACACACACACACACACACAAATATTGTCTTTTTGCATTTGACCTGCTCTAACAGAACATACTATAGATGGCCTTTACTCAGAGAGGTCTCTACTACTCATGGTCTTGGAAGGTCAGAAAGTTCAAGATCAAGGTGCTGATGCTTTGGTGCCTAGTAAAGGTCTACTTTCTGATTTTTGCTATGGAATCCATGGCAAACTGAACAATGAACCTCTAGGATCATTTTCTTGCGACAACTCCGGTTCCCAGAGGTCCGTCTCTGAACACAATCACATTAGGGATTGGATTTTAACACATAGCTTTCTGGGGACCCAAACTCCCACTCCCTGCAAGGTATCATAAATAAATTAAAATGCTGAGAAGTGCAATTCAGAGCCTATTAATGTGCTCCTTTAAAAAAAAAAACTTTCTTAAATTGACAAGAAGGAAAGTTGCCAAGAGAAAGCAATTCTCTGTTATGAACTGGAGTTCACAGACTAAATTCAAACAGCAACAGAACTTAGAGAAGGGTTAAAAGTGCAAGTATTCGTGAAAATGGGGACTAATTCAGTAATTATGATTTTATAAATATGAGGCTGGCAAAAGAACAATAACAATTGCCAGTAGGGCATAGGAAGGGAAAGTCCTTTCTTGTATATTGCTAGTAAAGCATCAATTGCTACTGGCTCCTTTTTAAAATACATTGTGGTAACATTTATTAAAATTAAAAACACATATACCCTCGACTCAGCAGTTCTGCTCTGGAGGGTTTATTCCCAGCAACAAAATCCTTAGTATAGAAAAATACATTTTAAGGGTACTTTGATGTCGCATTGTTAAAAGTGGCAGAGAATGAGAGAAGGAGGAGGGAAGGTGAGAGCAGGGAGGCACCAGGGGAGGGAAAGAGAAATAGACGTAGAGTAATGCTGATAGATAGGTAGATAGACAGATACATACAGGCAGACAGACTGACAGACAGACAGATTGAAAAGACAAAGTCAAAATGAAAGTTTCATGACTATCATTTGAAGAAGGGAATAATTTATAATCATTTACAATATAAATAACATTGTATCAGGAAAACTCATCAATTAGAACTTCCACAAGGCTTCTTTTAGTGACAGGAAGCCCAAAAGTGCCCCACATCAGCGTCTGACGCGTACTATGATGCTCATTCCATGAGGAGGTAAAGACGATATAATCACATCAGGCTCTGTTTTTCCTTGGCACACATGAGGGGAGAAAAACAAAAAGGCCAATTTCACCCCTTCATTTAGGGAAGAGGGGTTTCCTAGACATCTCTACTTGATATCCTTGGGGTCTAATTGACCAGCACAGAAACATTCACCTTATATTCCAAACTCAAGGGTTTGCAAAGATTTTCTCAGTGAATATCAGAATTTAAAAATCTAAGTTTTGAAAGACCTGTTAGTAAAGTAAGGTTCAGAGAAACTTATTTCCATAAGTTAAAAAGTTATAATGATACTCTTGCATGCTATAATCTTATAAGTCAGTAAATCATTTTACAATCTTCATAAGACGATGGCAAAATTATATAAAAGCACATTGTGCATGTGAAAACAAGGGGAAATATCACACACACACACACACACACACACCTTTTAAATAGATTTCCTCACAAAATACAAATAGAGAGGGCATGGAAAGAGAAAGAGAGGCTAACCTGTTATTAACTGCAATGTGATTATATGCACACATTCAAATAAAATAATCCTTAATGTGCTAGTCATATAATTAGCTTAAAATAATAATTTATACCACAGTGTGGAACCATCTTTATTTCCTTAAAACATGCAGCTTGCAGGTGTTTGTCTGGAAAAAATATATACAGTATTCACTGAGCTCTTATTTTTATGCTATTCACATTTGTACAAGTGACGTGCACCCTAGAATTATCTCAAAAATACTCTGAGAGAAGTAGTGTTTTCTCCATTTTATATATGCATGCTGTTTAAGGACTGACATCTAATGCCTGGCCACAGAAAACCCAGGAGAAGCATATCACATATGTTGTATGAACATTACTTATGGCTGGGAGTAGAGGAGTGTGAGGAGGGGGGAGAAAGAACACAGACATAATTTCCTTTATTCATTTGAATACTTTCACTACATCTGACAGTGAGTCCCTCTTCTATAAACAAGTGGTTTGTTTTAATTTAACCAGTTACAGAAGCACAGAAGTGAAGCAATTTGAAGCTTTGAACTTTGCTTGCCTTTCTGACTTTAAATGTAAGCTCCTCCTCCGTATGTTTAACTTTAGTCTTATTTCTGTCTCAGAACATGATCCTGTGTCTTCAGTCTTACTTTAATTCTCATCTTCAAAGTAAGTTAAATGATATCTCCAATGTTCTAACACACACACACACACACACACACACACACACACACACACACACCCGGGAGAAGACGAGAAGGCAAGCTCTCTAGGCAAGCTTACGGAGGATTACATGTGTCAGAGAAATGCATTTTGATGTGAAACAGATCTCAAAGCAAACTTCTGAGAACGAAACCGTTAAATATCTTTGGAGGAAGGCAATCAGGCCCTGTGCCTGGGGTACCATTGCATGGAATCCGTTGCCATCCTTGGGTAGAAGGAAATAGAATTCAGGGAGTAGATTTGTATGCCTTCAAAGTCACATGGGTGCCTTCAAAGTCCTCGAATTAAAGGGAGATGGAACACTGCACTCCAGTGTCAAATCCCACAACCGTCTGAAGAAAAATTTGGCTCAGACAGAGAAAATCTCTTCAGCCTCTTAAGTCACCAGCTCCTGCCTCCCCTTAGCCTCTGCCTTTGAGCTTGTCCCAAGCACCAGTTGGAAGTGCGATAGGCAGTGGATTAGGCACAGCCAGGCTTTTCACGCTTAAACCTCAAGCATTAACCGGTCAGAAAAGCCAGGTTTTCCCATTAGAGTTACAGAACTTCCAAGTCCCAAGTATTGATTAAGCTCCCAGAGTCTGAAAGGCCTGAAAGAAGAATGCTTGCCTCTGGCCATCAACAAGGGACCACATCTTAGGGAGGATCAAGGGTCTAGAAAGCAGCAAAGGAAACAGCCTGGAGCAAACCAGTAGCATTTCTCACATACTCTTGAGTCTAAACAAAGAAAACAAAAAAATTCCTACTATCATTTTTTTTGAAAGAGCATAATAATAAAACATTTATGAGAGGGAAGCAGTAGCCATTAAATACAAGCTGTTTTTAGAAAGATTCTACCAAAACCAAGTGGCCATTTTATGATCCACTTAATTTCTATGAATATTCATAAAGGATGCTCACTTAACCTCAGTGCATCCTGATTATCATAATAAAAATGCGTGGAGAAAGTCCTACCCACAGCCATCTTGGTTTGAAAACTTTTATAATCTGCTTGAAGATGTGGAATGAGAGTTAACTCTTAGTTAGCACACCTACATGTGCGTTATTTTCCTTTGTAACTTTAACATGGAAACTTTTAGAAATTCTCAAAAGACTATAGAAAGAAGAACTTGGAGAAAGAGGAAAATCTCATCAAAGAGTAATAAAAAAATGTTTCACTAGTATAGGATGAGGCAGGAGAATAAAATGACTCAACATGTCTCAAGGAGGCAGGGGTGTGAGGAGGGGAGAGACCCTCTGTTTTTCCAAGTCATAGGTCTCGGCTTACATCTGTCCATTGCCAAACTGCTGCACGCCACATTTCCTACTTTGTACCCTTTGAAACCAATTCTCAGGTAATTCGTGATCTTTATTGACAGATAAAAGAAGCAAATCTATTGAAGGAACCGGTCCTGCAGATTCAAAGCCATAGGGTCTCCACAACACGGGGCGATAGCAGGGTAACCAAGACAAGTTTCAGCGAGGGCCCAGCATTGCTAGCGTAACAGAAACCAGAGCCCTTGAACCAGACCAAGGACTCGGAAATGAATACTTGCCAGTAAAGATATATGAATGAAAGGGGTTTACTGCGTGACTCACTGTGTCACACTGCAGCTTCCATGATGACATTGGTTTGTTTTTTTCCTTCTCTTTTCTCTTAAATTTTACTCTATTTAGGTGGTAGGGAGGGGGTTGCAAGGGTAGAAGGTGAATATGAAGGGATGGGGAATGAGATGAATGAGATGAAGATACATGATATCAAAGACACAAGGAATCAAATTTACAAAAGGAGAAAATCCATGAAACTTAAGTTTTAAACTATTTAAAGTCTGTTTGGCTTTGACTTGACACTAATTGAACATTACCTGCGAGATGTGTCCGCAGAAATCAGTGTCAAAGTTTGAAAACAAAAAACATCTCTGGTCATGAATCCAGGTTCACTCATGGATTCAATGGATTCAGGCATTTGTATCTGAAATGAGGAAGGCCCTGCCCACCATACCCTGCCTAGTATCATTCCAGCTCCCGCCAGGAGCCAACAGAGAAGTGATGCTCACATAACCAGGTAACAGAACCTATAGAACCCATACCTTCTGAAACATGGCATCATTATCAGTTGGCTATGTCCTTGTTTGCTTTGCTTATAAACAACAAACTTGACTCTAATTGAAACAGAATAGCAGCAACTGGAAGTTATGACTTTTTCAAAGAAATTAAGAAACTAGAGTACACTGAAAAGAACCAAGACAAGAGAGACCTTGTCTCAACAAAGTAGAAGAGAGACAGCCCACCAGTTTCCCCCTGATCTCCATACATATGCCATGTCATGCAAGCATCCCACATATATGCACAGCACACACACACACACACACACAGAGAGAGAGAGAGAGACAGAGAGACAGAGAGAGACAGAGAGAGACAGAGAGACAGAGACAGAAAGAATCTTAATGAAAATAGACCATTGTTATCTAAATCAGTCCCAAAAGTGTGACTAAAGTTGATATTGTCTGTTTCCTGCTGTTTTTTCTTGTCTTTTTTCTTCTAGTTGGTATACAAATTAATTACTTTTAATATTATATGTTATCTTCTGCTGACTCTCAGTTGGGGCAACTTGGTTGACAGTTCCACCAAAAGTCTATACAATGAGTGTCATGATTTGAAAATTAGTAGTGTACACCAAAAATTCACCCATTGAAGGCTTGTTATCCAGGAGAGCAAGGGTATTGTGGAACTTGGGGACTAGGGCATAATTCCTAAGGACGTTGGATGTGTGATCCCAGAGAGAATCCTGTCTCATTTCTTTTCTTTTTCTGTTGCCACTTGACCATGGGATGAGCAGTTTGTTCTAGCATGTGTTCATGCCATTGATGTCTAGCACTTCTCCCATGGGCAGGGAGGCGAGAGCAATGGTCCATAGAATTGAAACTTCTAAAATCAGGAACCAGAATAAACCTTTTCTTTTCGTAAGTCATCATCTCATCCATTTTGTTACAGTTGATAAATGACTACATAATGTAGAGAAGAGAAAATTTATCCAAAAGAGCACTAGAGGCATGAGTTGAGGTGTTAAGATGAGGGATACATACTTAACAGAGAACAGACTTGAGACCAGACCCCCGAGTTTTGAGTTACTTAGGAAATTATTCTTCATTGGTTTGACCTGAATTTCCTCATTCATTAATTTAATCTCCTCCCCCTTCCCTGAACACAGATAAGGAGGGAGAAGGAATTAAAGAAAAGCATTTGGTGAAAGGGACAGACATTCTGACTTAAAACAATAGTTTTGAGGGTTTTTTTTTCATTTGCTTGTTTTTATTTCTTAATTATGTATATATGTGGATGGATGGATGGATGGATGGATAGATGGATGGATGGATGGGTGGGTGGGTGG
>NC_022014.1:50357492-50371597 GCF_000317375.1 Microtus ochrogaster | reverse complement strand
GATGATGGATGGATGGATGATGGATAATGGATGGATGGATGGATGGATGGATGGATGGATGGATGGATGATGGATAATGGATGGATGGATGGATGAATGGATGGATGGACGACAGATGATGATGGATGCAGTAAATGCACATGAATGCAAGTACCTGAGGAGGCCAAAAGAGGGTTCTTGATCCTCTAAAACTGGGTTTCAAGCACTTTTGAACACCTGACACTGGTTCTGGTAACAAAATTCGGGTCTTATGCAAGAACAGTACTCTATCTTAGACTTTGGGTTACCTAACTCTTTAGCCCCCCTATTAAAATTTTAGTGCTTTAGAACCCTTTTAAATTTATAGAAAAATTAAAAGTTAGGTACAAAGATGCCCTATATACCCTCTGTCTCCCACACATGAATCCTCATTAACAACTATCAGCAACTGCCACCACCATGCTGTCTTCACTGCCCTAAAATCCCTTGTGTTTCACCTGTCCATCTTCCCTCTCTTCACCCTAACCTTACCCTGATCCTGTGCCTAGATAGTCACTGCTTGTATTACTGTATCCTTAGTTTTATCTTTATTAGAATATCATATAATAGCAAGTAAACAGCACATAATATTTTCATACTGGTTTCTTTTGGAAATATGCATCTGAAGTGGGGCTTCTCTGTGCTTTTTCTTGGCTTTGTATATGATATCTTTTTTAGTGCTGTATTGTATCCCATTTTCTACATATACCAAAGTTTATTTACCTACCATTCATTGAATGATATCATGTTGGCTTCCAAGTTTGGGAATAATAAAGGTGCTATGAAAATCCTAGTTCAAGTTTTTGTGTATATATAGCTTTTCCCCATTAAGTCATTAGTGCATGTGCCAATTATATGGTGAGAGTATAAAAGAGAAAATATGGAATGTGGCTTCTCAAGTTGGTACACCATTTCACAATTCTACCAACAATGTGTGACCATTCCTGCTGACCCTTATCTTCATCAGCATGTTGTATTGTCTTTCTGGATAGGGGCCATCATTCCCTGATGACAACGTATGAAGTAAAGCATCTTGTCATGAACTTGCGAATGTGCATGCAAGCACACAAACGTGTGTATATGTGTTGAAGTCTGGCCCATCATTTTGACTTTGAAATGTCATAATAGCATTTATTTTGTCATCTTAAACAACTATCATCTAATGGGATAGATTTTGATGTTGTGATGGTCTTTGTTCTCCTTACTTTGTTATACAAATCTGGGAGCAGAGGCAAAAGCCAGCTGAACAACACAGGAGAGGATGTGGGGGCTGTGGGTGGAGAATGGATGATTGGTGTCCTTAGTTAGCTAACTAACGTGAAACATGAGAACTGGGAACACTACTTTGGGAAAGCCCTCTCTAGTCCACATTCTGAGCAGAGAAGAGCTATCAGTACAGTAAACCAAACCTGTGCAGAGCAAATAACACTGAATGAGACTGATAAGAGAGATGAGTGCAGCTTGATTGTCACCTTGGCAGGATTTAAGTTACCTCCAGGCAAGTCTGTATGAGCCTTTCAAGATTAGGTTAATTGACTAACCCTAAATGTTGATGGCATCATTCCACAAATTGAGAACCCAAACTGAAGAAAAAGGAGAAAGCAAGCTGAGGGCCAGGATCCATCTCTGCTGCCTCTTGACTGGGAGTTCACAATGTGACCAGCTGCTTCTGGCTCCTGTCATCATGACAGACTGTAACCTCAAACTGCGAGCCAAAGTAAGCCCGTCCTCCCTGAGTCGTTCTTGTTGTGCATTTTGTATTACAGAGACAAGAAAAGCAATTACTAGAGCTTCCTTGACATGTTTTAGACCAGCTTGTGTCCCCGCTAGAAAAATAGGCACTTTTCTATGCCTTGGGTCAAACATACACCCTTTTTCCTTTATAAAAAGCCCCTCTATCTTTCAGCCATGAATTAGTTTTCAGTTTGTTGCTAACAGACAATTCCAGGATAAAATAAATACCTTCAGGAAACCTCAGAACAAAGTTCATGGCCTGGGTGCCAAGAGCAGAATGTCAACAATGTAGACTCTGAATAAAAAGCAGCATCTGAGACAAAGGCACTAGACACCTTCGCATGGGGTCCTTTAATGGGAGCCTTATCATCAGAAACCGCAGGGGTGCTGATACAAGCCTTTGCCAACTCGGGGAGGGGGGGCAGGGAGGCAGGGACAGGGAAGGAATCATCAGTAGAGATCCAGAACTCCCAATGCAATGAAAACTGTTGCCCCACAGCCTGTGTTCAGTGAATCCTGACCGGGTCATAGACTCCCTCAGCTGCCAAGCAATTGGGGAGGAGGAAGTAACCATTATATATTTCACAGCACATGAGTGGTGAGTGGCTACCATGGAAAAGAAGGACTCCAGAGCCATTCGTATGATGGACCTCGAGTTCTGGGCAGTGGGGAATCACAGACTTCAGTGATCAGAGTGCTTCAAAGTTTGCTCAGGCAAAACCTCCGCAGATGGAGGGAAAGTGATGGAGAATGGCCTGGAGTGGGTCCTCACATAGCAGCTCCCTTGAAGAACTGAGACCAGGCAGCAATTGTGATTAGATTTGTTGCATTATAATGGCCAATAATGAACTGAGCTTCCCTGACAGAGATAAAAGAGGAGATAAAGAAAAATATAATAAAGAAAGATTATCTTGTTTGGGGGAGGAACAACTAAACTCTTTTTTACCCTAAGGAAATGGGATTCTTTACAAAACAGCTCCATTAACTCTATTCTGACCAGATTCAAGGATGCCTGGGTGAAATAAATAATTGTATATAAATAGAAATACCATAGAGAACTTAACATAGTGACTAAAGGCCTGGGCTCTGGAGTCAGATTCATCAGGGTTAATTGGGTTCTGCTTCTCGGCTCTGACCTTGTGAGGTTCCCTCTAAGTTTGAGAAATGGGTTTATGTCGGTAACTCTCTCCCACTGAATTGTTAAAGACATTGATAAGGGAAAAAAATGCTATAAAAATGCTTAGAAATGTACCTAGCACAACATCCTCAAGAAATACCATCAATAACTATGGAAACAATCTCGAAATCATTTTGTCACGCACTGCAAATCTAAGGGATGTGTGTGTTTTTACATGTCCTAATGAAATCTTCATTCTTTGGACCTACTTACCAAATTTAAAGTTGCTGAGACACTGAGAAAAATACTCAGTGAAATGCCTGACAGAATTATGATTCCAAATGATCTCAACTAACTGAGAGGCTAATCCAGCTCTAAAATAATGAAATTGAATTCTATATCCCATTCCACTTCAGGCAGCATGCTGATGTTAGCGTGCATACAATGACTACAAAGCTGTCCTTTCTCTCAAAGAACTCAGCGTCTAGTCAGAGTGAGACCCATACACCAAAAAGAAGACTGTCTCCATAGAAGCACAGCCACATCCATCGGGAGGAATGTGAACTCTTCCATAGAATGGGACTGTGGGAACAGCTGAGGAAGTGTAGCCTCTGCTGAACTGAAGGGCATGACACTGCAGTGATGTTTTACTTACGTTTTAACAAATAAAGCTTGCCTGAAAATCAGCGGGCAAAACTAAGCCCCAGAGGCCAGACAGTGGTAGCACACACCTTTAACCCCAGGATTTGGGAAACAGAGGCAGACAGCTCTCTACAAGTTCAAGGCCACCATGGGCTACACAAGATCAAAGCAGAAACAGATCCAGGTGGTGGTGGCTCACGCCTTTAATCCCAGCACTAGAGGGGAATGTAAGACTGGTGGAGACAGAGGCTTGGGGCTCAGTTTTCAGTCACCCAGCCTTGGTAGAGGTAAGACTTCTCTAGCGATTGGCCGTTTTGCTTTTCTGATCTTCAGCTTGAACCCCAATTTCTGTCTCTGGGTTTTTATTACTTGTACTACAAGACACAAAGGAGTAAAACATTCACAAACATGATTTACAACAGAAGGAGAAAAGTGATGAGTGAAGGGAAAGGGATGGGAAACGCCAAGCTGACCAAGATGTGGGGGAATAAATGTTGCCAGAGTTCGCTTTTGCCTGAATCACACAAGGCTGCTGGGATGCCATTCCTTACTATTCTCTTCCTTTTGCTAAGGACCCGCAGTTATTCTTCCTAACAAACTGCACTGCAGAGCTTCGAGACTTCTGCTGGCTTCTGAAACCACTGCAGATGTCAAGGAAATGAAGAACATTCCTCTAGTGGGACTTCCCTTACTCACCGGGTAATTAAGCAACCAACACCCATGATGTATGGACCCTGCTGTCTGTTGAGTGACTGATTTATCCCGTGTCTAGCTGCGCTCCTTATTTATCTTTTGTTTGATTTTAACTAGGACTTCCTATCTTTCCCTCTATATCCCAGCCCCTGTATTTTTAAGACTATTATCCTGATTAACTTTAATTCTCCCTATGCTTTACTATAGCCTGAATTTAACACAACGCGGAAAGGTAATTGCTCACCATAGTATAAGAGCCTAAGAGCCAACACAACAGAGTCCAGTTGAGCAGTATAAATAGCAGCTGTTGTGGTATTTACCGCTCTTTCAAGAGCCTGAGCCTGTGCAAGTGTGTTTGTCCTGGAAGCTACTTTCTCTTGGGCAAGGCAGTTGTATTTGTTTTGTCATCGGCCACATTCATCTAGCAGCAAAGATTCGTTCCATCTCTGTCCAGCAAAAGCACACACAGCGTAAAGTTGAGTTCCTTGGGGAAGCAAAGTCTAAAAGAGCCATACTGAAAGAGGTTCATTAGGAAACTCAAATTGGTGGTACCTTGGAGTCTGTGGGTTTTCCAGAGTAAAATTCAGATTGCCTTATAGATTTGTATTCTACCAACTTTATGATGCTTAATGTCTTCTGGCTGGGCATCTATCTATATTGCCTCTCTGATACCAGGGAAATGGCTTCAGGAAGCCCCCTATTCCAGCTACCTGTTGCTATACAGCACAACACTCCTGACCTTACTCACACAAAGGAACAGCCCTTTTATTATGCTCATGAATCGTGTAGTATAGGAATTTAGACACAACAACAGAGGTTTGTCTCTATCAATCAGTGCCTGAGGTTTCTGTGCAGAAGACATGAGCAAGCAAGGGTGACTGAATTATCTGTTTGAAAGCCTGGCTTTCCTATGTGTACTGGGAATCCAAACTAGGTCCCCATGCATGGTAGGTACTTTACCAATTAGCCACCTCCCTGTTTCCCACACTGTCTTTTGCAACCTAGCTTCAGAGGCCATCTTGTATCATACTTTTGCTATTGGAATCTGTCCTACAACTGACTGTCCATATCTAAGTAAAATGTAAGCCCCCACCACCAGCTATAAATGGGAAAAAAGCAAAAGAATTTGCAGCTGCCTTCTAAAGCTGCCACATCCCTTGTGGAATTCATGTTAAAATTTGCATAAGAATAAGCGAGGTGCTAGAGGGGGCTTCCTTTTGAATTTTCTGGCTCTGAAGTATGTATCCATGGAGCTTACAAATTGGCATGGGAGCATCAACAGGGAGAGGGAAGACAAAATCAAAGCTTCCAAGAGGAATGTTGTAAAGCCAAAAGCACAAATATCTTTGGAATAGAACAAAGACAGACTTCCTAGATACATGCTGCTTCCTCTACGTAACCTCGTGACTCCAAGACTGTACTCCACAGGACTCCAGTCCCTCGAGAAAATCCTTGATCAGACTCGATTTATTGGGCACTGAGCTCTAATCCAGTGAACTCTGAATGGGGTCTGAGAGTCTCAGGGTGATCCATGCTGCTAATTAGTTATCCAGAGCTCTCCTCCTCCTCACCTGGACTGTAAACTGCCTGAACCAGGACAGGGAGGCACAGGAAATAGGGGCTGTGCTTCCCACAGAGACCTATCAAGTTCAACAACTGAGCAGCAAAGGAAGGGAAGGCATCCGACCTCAGCAAGAGAAGTGGGATTCTAAAGGAAGTGTCCCCTCTTGACTGTGTAGAGAGTAATTTTCCTCATCTACCACCCACTCTTTATTCCTCACTGCACATCTGCAAGGGCCAAGTGATTACAATCATGACTCAGCCCTGTGTTTCTATGGGAAGGGTATGGTGGCATGATGTAGGTGGATCTTCTTTCTATGTGTTGCTTTCATTGGTTAATTAATAAAGAAACTGCTTGGCCTGAAGGTCAGAACATAGGTGGTTGGAGTAGACAGAACAGAATGCTGGGAAGAAGGCAATGAGGCAGATGCCATAGCTCTCTTCTCTGAGACGAATGCAGGTTAAAATCTTTCCTGATAAGCCACCACTTCGTGGTGCTACACAGATTACTAAATATGGGTTAAAGCAAGATGTGAGAATTAGTCAATAAGAGGCTGAAACTAATGGGTCAGGCAGTGTTTAAAAGAATACAGTTTCCGTGTAATTATTTTGGGTAAAGCTAGCCGGTGGTCGGGAGCTGGAAGCCTGGTGGTGAGAAGCAGCCCACAGCTCCTTCTACAGTGGCAGGCCTGTGTGTTATGATGTACCATAATATCCAAAATGAGGATGTTGGTCAAGCTGTAGACCATTCCTGTGTCTAATTCAAGATGCTATGATTCTGAGTTCAGAAATGTTGACACTTCTGTTGAAAAGTTGAAGCTGAGTTCACATTTACATTCCTGCCTTTCCACAGTCCTGAACGAGGGAAAGACAAGGATGTTACACGATGGCTGGTTAGTCCTTGGAATAGTAGTTAAACAATGGATAATTAGGTTAATGGCACAAAGCAGCAAGGATGAAATAAGCATCATCTCACCTCATCTCACTTTTGTAGTAGGATCATTTACACAGAGAGAAACTAATAGAGAGAAGTGAAGTATCTACCCCAAATTCAAGTGTTTGAATATAAAGGAACCAGGATTTGAGTCCATATAGTAATGTGTTCAGTCTTAAAATTTTTGAAATTTAATATTTAATGAAGTCTTTGAGAATTACTTACAATGTATTTTGGTTATATTCATTCTTTTCTCCTCCTCTTAACTCCTCCTAGACCCTTACTCTAATCCCCCACCCCTCCTAACTTCATATCTTTGTTTTTTTCTCTTAATAATCCATCTAATCAAATGTATGATGTTTATGTACTCACAGGTACGGGGCCATTCAACAGAGCATGGTTGGCCACACCCTTAAGGAATATTGACTGTACATCACCAAGTGGTCACCAACTGCCAGTATTTCCTCAGACTCCACCCTATTCTATGCTAAAATATTGACTGGCTTGATCTTGCAGGCCTTATGCAGGCATCTAGGACTATTGTGGGTTCATGAGTACAATAGTTCTGTGTGTTATGAAAGCACTGCTTCCCTCTGGTCTTCCCAACCTCTGCCTCTTACAATCTTCTTACCACATCTTCTGAGATAAGGACCTACAATTTCAACCACTAGTTGATGCTGCTTCTCCTCATGAGCATACATGAAAGAATCAGAAACAGCAGGGCAGTTATTATTGTAAGGACAAACAGAGTAAGGCTAAGGAAAGAGGAAGAGGTACTACACACACTACACACAGAAGGAGAAGGATAAAACACAGGAACAATGAAACTGTGCAGTCTAAATACATACCACTAGACATTTGTCAAATCCTATCAAGTGTTCAATACCAGCAATAGACCCTTAAGTAAACTATGGAGTTTGAGTTATTATGATGCATTAATGTAGATTCTTCCACTGTAAAATAGATTCTAGCACACTAATGGAAGATGATATTCAGTACAAGAAGAAGGAGAAGAAGGAAACAGAGAATAACACATGGCATGGAGCAGAACCAAGGGAGTTCTCTATATCTGTAGTTCAACTTCACCATTGCTGAGGGACAATGGTTTTACCCTCTAAAGATTTGTTTCATGTACTTGTTTAATAAAATGATGATTGGCCAGTAGCCAGGCAGGAAGTATAGATGGGGTGACCAGGCAGAAAGTAGAGGTGGGGCGACAAGAACAGGAGAATTCTGGGAAGAGAAAAATTCAGTCTACAGTCGTCATCTAGACACAGAGCAAGCAAGATGTGACTGCCTCACCTATAAAGGAACCAAGCCACGTGGCTAACACAGACAAGAATTATGGGCTAATATAAGATGTAAGAGTTAATAAGAAGTCTGGGCTAATAGGTCAATCGGTTTATAATTAATGTAGATCTTGGTGTGTTTATTTGGGATTAAATGGCTGTGGGACCTGGTGGGACAGAAACATCAATCAACACACCATGAAACCAAAGTCACTATAAAAGTGAAGTTTATTAATAAAGAAGGAATAGAGCAGGAATAAAGCTCCTTAAAATTAGAATCATAGGGAATTTTTCTGTTTGGTTGTGAGGTTTGTTTGTCTGTTTATTTGTTGGTTTGGGGATTTTTTTTTTTTTTGGCTCACCATGGAAGCCCTTGGTACCTCACACATAACAGGTGCAGAGGTGAGACAGAACAAGGGCTACTGTCAGGGCTGTGCTCTGTGATGTGATAATTCCCAACTTTACCTCTCTGTCCTCCATCTCTCCAAAAGGTTCAGGGAGAACCAGCAGAATGACACGTGGGGCAAAAGATATCTCAGCCACAGACATTGAGAGAGAAACAAGAGGTAAAAAATTAAACTGATGATCAAACAGACACACACCTTCACCTCAACTCACATGATCCCAATGGGAACAGTGAAGAGGAGAAGGTGTCATCTCCATATATACTGCAACTTTCTCTTTGCAACACACACCCAATGTCATTTTCCCCAACCTTCCAAGCAAATACATGACAAATACACAGCGAAAACAACTTGTCCCCAATTTTGTACAAATCTACTGAGGACTAAAGAGTATAAGTACTTGCTAAAAATCAATAGTCTGGTAAACAACAGAAAACCCGAACTCAATTATTCTAGCTACTAGCTCTTTGAGCCTTTACAAAGATTGCAGCACTAGAGTAGAGACTCTTTGGTAATTCCTTCAATACCAGAGAATCAAACTGACAGCCTTACTGGCTAGTCACCAAGGCTGTCTCTTTTCCGTTCAAAACCATGCCTTTGTTGCATTTCCTCTACTAAATTCAGAGTATTTTTATGTTGTCTCCAAAACATTTGTATCAGCTTAACTGACAACTTCCTGAAGCACTTCAACTTATTATAATTACCATGTTACTTCCTTCCTTGAAAAACATCTGCTCAAAAGACCTAATTCCTTGAGGTTAGAAATTTCAACTTTAAAAAAAATGGATCTCTTAAAATAGATGAAAATGTTTTCACTTATTGAACAGTGATCACCTCTGTTTTCTGTACGCTGGTAAATACAAATGGACTCACGTGTATGTTTTCTCCATCTGGATGATGCCTGTCAGGGCTGTGGTCATGTGACTGGGCTCCAGTCAGAGGGTGTGGGCAAAAGCATTTGTGAGACTTCCAGCTTGGCCCGAGGAGACAGTCCTCTGCTTCCCTGTGCAAGGATGACAATGGACTACTACAAAGTGGAAGGAACCTGGATTCCTAAATCCCAGCTTCCGACAAATCTGCCAAATGACAGCCTAGAAATTAAATGGCCCAGACATGTAGTGCTCTTGGGCTAAGCTACTGAGGCTTACCTATTTCAGCAGTGTGCACTACAGTAACACCTTAATACTAAGGAAAGCCAGACTATCAGTCAAACTACCTCCAGATTCCACAGGCAGCCCATGCCCAGCAGCAAACCTCTTTACTGCCATCCTGTTCAGAGACAATACCAACAAGCACAACACAATACAATGAACTCCTCCACCAGGGATATTGTGCATTTATGAGTCTTCCCACCTCACCATGAACCAGGTAGGTGTGCAGTAAAGGGTGATGCGGAAGTGATAGATAATCATCCTAACATCTAACCATAACAGGAGATGGGAGGACAAAGGGTCTAGATGACTTAGCTTCTCAAATGGAAACAGGTAATTTCCTACAGGGACCATCTTAAAGGAATGGATAGTTAAGGTGATAAGCAATTTTATTTGACTCTTTGTATGTCTGATGCAGCCCTAGAACACAAAATTTCAAGCAAAAAAATAAAACTGATGAGACCTCTTTTCATTGTTTTCTATGCTGCAGTAAAATCTGCATACATGGTTGAATTCTTAAATCTATGCCTAGGTCACTATCAGTCAGACACTCAGCCCCCTCTGCCCTTGGTTCAGATGAAACTAGTGAGTGCATCCTAGGTTAGCAAAGCCATATGAAAGACCTTCTGTGATAAGGGTTCATTCTCTTTAAGCATAAGCCTGTCTACTCTGAAGACTTGGATAATCCACCAACTGAAAGGTTTGAGGACAAACTAGCCAGATCTTTGCTCCAGAAGTAAGCTATGCAGCATCAAAATCCCTAACTACAAACAGCAGTATGAAAATACTCCTCTGCTCAGGTCATTGCTACGACTGAGCGCATCCATCTATCCAGTTCCTGGGCTCCTGTGTCAAAAGAATTAATCATATAACTTGGTGGCAAAAGCACCAATGGTGGCAGATGTGCCATCCAACTGACCAGGTTAAGAAAAATAAAGGCAGATGGTTTTAGATTAAAATCTGGATGGCAGTGCTGTCATTAGAGAATTGACTTTCTGTCTCCAGGCCAACATTCTCCTACTCTATTTACTTCACTCTCTAAATGATCTGCCACCCGGTGGTCCAGGGAATAATTTCGCAGGTTAGTCATGGGCTGCTGAGAAAAACTCATTAATTTGGAGTTGGTGATTCATTTGAGGAAATGCTGTTGAATTCCTACTATGTGTGTAGCAACATTAAGATACCAAGAGCTCAACAGCCATGACAGCGAGCAAAGAAAGTGGCCCTGGACTTTGTGAAACACAAACAAGCAAATAAATTAGGGTAAATGGAATGGGAGACCACAAAACCTTAAAGGGCTCAGAATGGCCTCTCTAAGAAAGTGACACTTGAGCAGAGACAAGAAAAATGTGGTACCAGTTTTCTACTGCTGCGAAAGAAAACAGCACTTTGTAAAACTCAAATTTTCCCTCCCTCAGAACTAAGTCTTGTCTTTTCCAGTCAGTTCTAGCTACCTCTTTATGCTTTCAAAACTTCCTGGGCTTGAATCTCATTCCATTCGTTACCGTACATTGAGTCACCTGTTCAAGTATTTACCTTCCTTTGCATCTAGGTCTGCATAGGCTATAGGCACAGGGACCATAGAGGGCGACTGTTCTAGACATTGGTACATTCCCAAGTGCTACTCATGCCTAGTACACCAATATGTTTGTGAATTAACCCAGTCACATGCTAACACAGAGAAAACATGAGAAGGGATATATTTACATCTAAACAGGATAATACTTGCTCCTCTTTAGCAGGAGGAATCTTGGAGTCCCTGCCAGGAAATCTCTGTGTTTATAAGACTTGTATACACATTGTTTACACAACTGGAATTATCTAACAGGGCATTAAATTTGGTTCACAGGACTCAAGCAATAATAAATCAATATACTTGGGGACTTTAGAGGGAATATTCATTGGGTTCCTTGATGCTAGATGGGGAGGGGGAAGGGAGAGAACAAAGAAGGGAGGCAGGGAGGGAGGGAGGCAGGGAGGGAGAGAGGAAGCAAGGGAAGAAGCTAGGGAGCAACAGGGTACAGACCATTGTCCCACAGCAATAAACTAGATGTATGCACTAGAGGTATCCCCTCAATGACCTACTTCCTTCAGTGAAGCCCAGCTTTCTAATGGTCCACTCAGCTATAAACTCGCCAATGGGTTAATCCACTGAGGAGATCGGCAATTCAATCAGCTCTACATTCCAGTACAACTTGGGCTCACAGCCTTCAACACATGAGCCTATAGGACATTACATACCAATCCATAACAGGAGCAAAGGTTGGTGTACTGAGTGCAGCAGAAGAGGGAAAAGGAGGGCCAGAATGAAGTAGAAGGTATTAACAGACATCAGTTTACCTAGAGCCTTGGAGGCCACGATAATGATCTTGGATTTCACTGTAGGTAATGGAAGTTATTAAAGTTGACTGAGTTCTACATTCAGTGTAAGGTGAGGGTTGTAGATTTGAGATCATGGAAGGTGTGAAACACTGATGTGTTAGTGTTACTTCTCTTTGTGAAATGGAGGCCCATGCTAAATATCCTTTGCTCGGCTAGCATTCTATGCTTTTCTAAATCCTTTTAAGAAAGTATTCAGGTGAAAGAAAATATGAATGTAATCACTTTCCAGTCTTGACTGACCTAATTAGGAGGGAATCTCATATTCTGCTTTTTAAATGTATGTTCTATAGCTTGTGAATGAACCCTTGAGTCATTTTATAAATTCTATAAATAACAATGATGCTATGAGCAATATGAAGACATTTCTAGGAGCAAAATATAATTTGTCCTTTGGTCATGGGAGAGTCATAATTGGTGTTTCTAGAAACTTCTATCAATGCAGATTTTCAAAATAATACTGAAACAAGAGTTTCAAAATACTGGCTCATCAAGACAATGAATTTGGTTTGGTTTGGTTGTAAGCTTATTCCCCCCTTTTTCTTAAGCTGAACTTGAAAGGCAGAGTTATTTGAGTTAAACCAGATAACTACCACTCTGCACCAAACCCCTGCAACTCAGAGGTATAACTGCTTTCTCAGTATCTTCAATTCACGCTCCAGTAAGATTTATTTGAGGTGTCCTTTTAAGCTTCTCATTAGCAGAAAGAAAAAATAATAATTAAAAAAATGATGGCACGTAGGTCTAAAACTTGAAAGACCTATTCAGAGCTATTTGATGACTCATACTTGCTTGTTTGTTTGTTTGTTTGACGAGTACCCAACTACTCATTAATATACCTTTCCCATCTTATGTGGTCTAGGGTTTAGGTTATCATCAACATAAGGCAATATGATGTTCTCCTATCTCAGCCTCGCTTTCTTGTTTCAATAGCTGGGGCCTCAAACTGTAAGGGTGATATGACATTATTTTCCTCTCAGAAAGTAAAAGAAATGTATTCAGTGAAGCAATCTAAAAATAACTTATTTGAGAACCAGTGGCTTCCATGGTTACAGAAATACCCTGTTGATTCTTTGCTCTAACAGACAACAGCAAATGGGGAATCATTTGGATAGGGAGTAACACACATCCAAAATAGCATGAGGGACCCCAAAATGGGGCTGTGCATACTTCTGTTTATGAACTGCAGTCCTCTTCTACCTAGCCCTAGGAAAATCACATAGAGAAGAAAGGAGCAAACTTCTAAAATCCCTTGAAACTTTGCCCGATCTCAGTCTCTTGACTCTGAGCATCTTGGAATAAATAGTCTATTGCCCCAGTACAGTACACCCCAATGTTCTTTACAGCTTTCATTTCAGAAACTGTACTTCAATATAATAATTGATTATATATTTTTTCCCTTAATCGAATTAGATCTTACTATGAATCCTAAGCCATTCTCACACTCCTGGTCTTCAGGCCTCTGCCTCTCAAGGCCTGAGATTAGAGACCTCTACCACCACACTCTGCTCTATCCAGTATAGTTTCTATTCAAAGTAATTAAGAGGCAGGTGGTGGTGGCACACACCTTGAATACCAGCACTCAGGAAGCACAGGCAAGCAGATCTCCGAGTCTGAGACCACCACCGGCCTGGTCTATAGAGCAAATTTCAGTATAGTCAGCACTACACAGAGAAACCCTATCTTGAAAAAAACAAAGAAAAAAAGTACAAGAAGCTAAGAGATGTTTTTCTTTTGTTAAAGTTACATCTTGTAATATTAAATGGGAGCTACTTGTGAAGCCAAGGGTGAGTAGAAATAAGACAGTATGTGTCAGTTTGTGTTTGCAGATGAAGTGGAAACATTTACACATTCTTGCATGCATTCAAGATTCTAATGCACTAAGATTCTAATGCACCATCCCAGTCTGTTTCTAGGAGGAGGATTCCAAACATGGCCAGCTTTTCAAGGTAGAGTTTCATTGCAGAACTCTAAGATCTGTCAAATATAAAGAATGTATATGCCAGCCATATACATTCAGTGGTGGTGTACACCTTTAATCCCAGCCCTTGAGAGACAGAGGCAGGTGGATCTCTGTTGAGTTTAAGGCCAATGTGGTCTACAGAGTGAATTCCAGGACAGGCTTCAAAGCTACAGAGAAACCCTGTCTCAAAAAAAAAAAAAAAAACAAACAAGTATATGCCA